>NW_008651873.1:1036-27716 GCF_000695815.1 Acanthisitta chloris
CAGCACCATCAGCTTCAGAGTTACATGGGTGAGAATAGACTGTGCTGCAGGACAGGATGGAGAGGCTGCTGTGGGACGAAAGTGCAACAGGAATGCAAAACAACTTGTTGTAGAAGAGGAAACACCATGCAGGTCCGTGAAGGTAAAATATAGAAGTAACAAGCACAGGAATCCTGCTCTGCTGAGCTGTGTTAGGAGAGTGTGGCCAGTCCTGGACTCTGCTCCAGAGAAATATGGATGATGTGGAGAAAAAGGTGGCAATAATGATCTAAGTCTTTGAACACACAACTTCTGCTGAGCCTGTTGAAATCACAGCAAACTGAGGGAAGATGTGAGTAACCTTCAAATAGATAAAAGGCTGCTCTGAGGGAAGGAACAATTTGTTCTCTTACATCCACAGGTGAGAAGTCATAAGCTAAGATAACAGCAAGGCAGGTCTGGGGTACAGGGGGAAAAATCTCAGTGATTCCTTTGAAGCCTGATTTGACAGGATGTAGAGCTCCTCTTGGAGGTTTTTAAGAATGAATCAGAAATATTTGTCAGGATGGCAAAGTGCAACATAAGGCCTTGTGTTCCGGAAGGAGGTGAGAGTTGAAGGTCTCTGTCAGTGCTGCTGTGGGTCTGTGCCTGTGAGATGTGTAATCATTGCAGCCCTTATTGGCTTAACATTAAAACTAGATCAGCTGCAGGGATTAAAGACACACAACTAGGCCGAGGGAAATTACGTAACGGGGACAAAATTACGCCTTAAATACGGTTTTATGTTTACAAAATGATTTTCACCAGATGGAGGGCAAGTCTCTAAATGAGGAACTCTGCAGAGCTTTTAAGCATTAAAAGCTAAGACCCTGTCTCCAGTGAAGCTTCCCAAAGAATTTTCCACCCTTCCTCCTGCTGTAGTGCTGATACAATTACACTGTGCTAATCCAGAAAGGATGCTGATGTTTTTGAGATTAAAGCCTCAGAGGCAAGACTGAACTGATCTTAGTGAAAGTAGTTTAGGTGCAATCTGACCTTAAAGTATATATGAAGCAGATTTGAGCTGGGACATCCTCACGCAGCTGAAGGGTAGCAGCTAGTCAAAAAGAGATCTCTTGGAAGCAGGTGGTTAGATATACACAGGTAAGAAAAGACTTGCTTTGAGAGGCAGTCTAGGTGTGCATTTTTAGCCCCAGTATGTGAAAATACAACAATTTGCAGCACAGTGTCATATGTTTGGTGTTTGAGTGGAAGATACCATAAATGTAATTTCCCCCCCTAATTGTGTTCCCTTCTGCTCTAGAACTGCCATCTAGATCACAGTGATTTGTCAGAATTATCAAGAACATTTCCTGAATTATCAAGAACATTGCCTCAAGATCGGATAAAATCACTGATGATGTAAATAACTGCAAATCTGGGGATTTTAAGCAGGGAAAGACCATGTGTCCAAATGTCCTGCTTTTCTACTGCTTGATACTGTGTCCCCTGTGCCAACTCCTGTTTTAGCTTTATGTGGGATGTGTGCAGTGGTCATAATATAGAATGAGGAAGAAGATGACTGTTCCAACTGTCTGCAGCTTGGCCAAACTTATCATAGCATCCCAGAATGGGATGTGCATCCCTTTTGGAAGCAGTAGGATGCTGCTCTTTTTCCCTTTCTGTCTTACCATTAGTGAAAGCACATCTGTACTAACCATTAGCTGTTCCATAAGTGTCTCTGTGCTTAAAGAAACTTGTGGAATATGTGTTCCCTTTCGTAGGGAACTGCATGAGTCAACTGGTGTTGAGAACACACCTATGTTTTCCTTCTCTCCATCCCACACCCTTTTCTGCTCTAATAAATTCATGGCAGATGGATTCTAACATGTGAGCTCCTGCTTTTCTGCCTATTCCTGAGCTACTGACACAGAGGAAGAGGATTGCCCAGTGAGCTCTTTGCTTGCTGAGACACAGTGCCTAATGTGCAGGTTGTTTAGAGCTGGTTCAGCCATCCCATCTCCCTCTTCTCTGCATCTTTCAGGTCATGTGTGGACTTCCTTTACCTGGCCAGGCTCTGGTTAGCCTCCTGTTCTTCCACCAGAAATTGTTTGATTTGAAAAGATTAATCTCCTACTGGAAAAAAACAGACCTGGAACACATCTGATACCTGTGCAGAGTGACATTAAGGTGAAGTGAACAGTCATGACCCTAAAGAATGCTACTTAACAGGTGTTCTATAGACTGTGTGTTCATGTCTGTGCACATATTGGAGACTGTGAGGACAGGAAGTGGTTGCAAATAGGACAGAGGAGGAGAATCCGTGTTAAAGAGTGATACACACTTTGCAGTGACTGTCTCTAGAGCTACATGCAAGTCTGCAGTGGTCCACATACCTAGAGATGCTGTCAGCAAAAACTGGATGTGTGCATCCTGCAGCTTGTGTTTTGGGGAGGCAAAATGCCCCTGGTGTGCACAAGATGCCATTGTATGATCACAGAATATCTCAAGATGGAAGAATCCAAATCTGTAAGAATCATGGAGTCCAGCTCCCAAGTGATGAAACAGTGAGCTGGAGCAGGGAATACCTCCAGCCTCCTCATTTACAGTTTCTTCTGCATCTTTTCCAGTTGCTCCTGCATGCAGTAGTTGGTTTTGTGGCAGACTGGCTCCTTTTGGGGCCTCTTTTGATCCTATGCAGAGTCTTCAGTCTCCACATGGTGTTTCTCTTTGGCATCCAACTCTATTTCCAGTTCCTTCATCTTAAAAGGAGCAGAAGGGTAACTGATGTGCCATTATGAGGATCAGAAATAGGAAGATGGTATCTACCCCAGGAATTTGAAGCTATTTGTGGTCTACAGTTTTGTTCGCTTGAAAAATAAATGGCACATTGTGCTGCTGCTGACAGTGCACCTTGCAAATTCTCCTTCATGGGTGTAGATCAGCTGCTGATCCCAGTGGTTCCTTACTGCTGTACTCGGGCACCATGAAGATTGTGATGGATGAGTTCTGTGTGGGGTGCAAAGTGCTGAAGTTCCCTTGTGCTCCAGTGGGTTCAGAGCTACATGCAGCTTTTCTGCCTCATCTGTATCTCCTTGAATTCCTGCATTCCCTCAGGATATGATGATTGTTAAATGAAAATGTTCTGTTTCAGGTATTTGTGCTGAATGTGGAAGCTCAGGTGCAGGAAAGAGTTTCATAGCTGCTCTGTTGGAATAATCTTTCTAATATATTTGTGCATGGGTTTTTTTACCCTGGAGTTTCATAATGGTGGGTTTTTTCCTATCCTTTCAGGGTTAACTGCTCAGCCTATTCCATCTTGACTTACAGGTCTTTTATTGCAGTTTAATAGTTGTTCTTAATCTTTTCCAGGTGCACATAATGATCCTGCTCCTGACACAGATCTTTTGCCACACAGGAAGCCTGTGAGGAAGGTATGAAACAGATTGAGAGCACAGCTATTTATACAGATCATGGGAAGACTGGATATGTAGATTTCAAATCTGTGTGTTACCTTCTGAGAAATTTTACCATATCTTTAATTTTGCTGTGTATCATGGGCTGGTTTGCTGAAGGCTGGAGCCAGAGTTCACTGAAATCCATGGGAGTCATCCCAGCTGACTTGGACAACTCTAGATGGGACCATAAGGGTGTGATGCTCGTTTAGTACCACTGGACTTGTCAAAGGTGTTATCCCCACCTGTTATTAAGTCAATAGTTTTGGTTCTCATGACACTTCGGGCTTTTATTTCTGCCCTTCAGTGGCAAGAGGGTGGCTGAGCCTGTGCTGTAGGTGGAGGGCAAAGACATTGTCTGAACACTCAGTAGCAGAAAGCACAAAGGTGGCAGAAGGCTCAGCCTCACTCTGGAGGAAATGCTGTGCATTAAACCCTCAGCTAGCTATGATATTTTGGAAGTGCCAGTTGTCAGCACAGTGCCAAAGGAGCAATCTGCTCAGTGCTGGCAACTTTTCTCCCCTCTGTGCCAATTATGAATGCCATTGACTAGCTAGAGAGGGAACCCAGCCTACTCCTTGTTGGAGGGCTGATAGGTGTGAGGAGTGGAGTTGTGTAATAAGGGAAAGAAAGGACAAATCAGAAGGAAATGGAGGAATTCCTCAGGGTGCCATCTGTGATGTAGATTACCAGGGAGGCAGAGAGGAAGTGAATTTCTTTTGTGGATTATTTTTGCTGGGCTGCAATCAGAGCTAACGTGCATTCTGCTTTTCAGGATCATAAAAAGCAATGCAAGTGCTGACATCTATTATTAACACTCTGCTTTCAAATCAGCACTGGAGAGAAATAATGGAATATATACCTTAAGGTTTACAGCTACCAATAGAAAGGGCAGAAAGGTGGGGAGGTGACTTACATCAGCCACAGCTTTCTTTGCTCTCCCATCAGCTGCTCAGTACTCAATGATGATTCCTCATGCTCATTAGTAGTGTGCTGAAACTTCATTTAATAGTAAACAAACTGATTTTAGAGGGCAGAAAGAAGTCTCATAGACCCGTAATGTCTTATCTGCTCACCTTGTCCAGCTGGCTCTCGAGGAGTTGATTTGTGCATCAGTTTACTGTATAGTTTGGGGTTTTTTCTCTATAAAACTGTGCACTGTTAAGCCAAGTGGGATTCATCCCCACTGGATCTGCATTATGGAACTTCAGGACCTGTGTGTTTGCTCACAATAATGATACACCTCTGAGGCAGGAACAGACCCTGTTGTTTACAAAGGCCTTGAGTCCAAGTCCATTTTTCTGAATTTCTGCCTGGATTTGAGTTTATATACCAATATTATTTATTTCCAAGCTCTGCTGCAGTAGCAGCTGCTGCCTTCAGCCCTGACTAAAGCTGTGTTTGATTGCATTCTCAACAAACCTAGTGTCTGCTCCACAGTTTACAATATGGATGTGTCTTTTTATCTCCTGGAAAATATAAGTCCCACAGCTCGTTTAGTGCTTACTGTTTACTGATATGAATCATTGGAGGACTGTTGTTGTTGCTGCTGTAAAAATAATAATAATGAAAACACACTATAGGAGGAGAACTGCAAAGGTTTTAATAGAAAAATTGCATTCTAGCAACACAAGCTGCTCTACAGCAAAACAGCATCATGTAAATGTGCCATTGTGTTCCAAAATACTGCACAAGTTCAATGCTATGTTTGCTTTATATAACAAATAAGTTTTAACCCCCCAATTTAGTATGTTCACCTGCTAAAAATGTATCCTTTTATTACCAATCCATTGGAAGGGATTGCATTGGTTGCATTTTTTATCCTATTTGAATAAAAGCCACATTTACGACTCGGTTTTTGTAACCAGTGTCCCATAACTGCAGCTGAGAAATGCTTCTTGGATTATCAGTCCTTTCCAGGAGTCACACTCTTCTCCTTGGAAATGTTATCATGGGTGGTCTTTATGGAAAAGCACTGCAGGCTGTAATGGTGAATGTTAAAGTAGCTTCATAAATCTGTGCCCAAAGTGAAGTGGCAGGTATGTTATTTCATGCTGCAATCTGTAAGGAGGCTTAAAATGTCACTAAAATGGATCTGGCTGTGGGCTACAGCCTGTGGAAGAAATCTGAGCACCATGGAAACAACTAGTAAAACTCTAGTTTCAATGGAGGCAGAATTTGACACTGTCCATTTTATGGTGGGTTTTTCCTCAGCAGTGGCTTAACTGTTCCACCAAATTCACTGGAAGTCTTTTCATAAGCCTTGCTAGGAGCTAAGCTGGGCCAGGGTGGTGCTTTTTTAAACATCCTGCTATCAGTGTAATATCTCTAAAGCCTGAGCTCTTCATGAGCCATACAGTTATCAGACCTGCCTTAGACACCACTTATATTTATCCATTATTGGCCTAATCCTGTACTTCTTACCCAGAGTTAAGATTTAATGTGAAGCCACAGGCATGTAAGCTCTCTGATGAGATAGCTAGAAATAGGTCTATTTTCTCTCTGCCTGGACATGGAGTTCTTCATGCCTTCTCTGTGACCTCTGCCTTCTCCCAGAGTTTTCCAGAGTGCTCACTGCCCTCCAGCTCAGTCTGTGCTTCTTTCAGCTCTCTCTGAGGTGGGCAGAGGCAGCATGTGCTGCTCCTGCAACTCCTCGTGCTGGTGGCATCCCCATCCCTTTGGATCCAAAGGTCCTGAAACTAGATGACAGGTTATGTACATTATGATGGGAGAGGAGGCTGAAAGGTGTAGGTGGTCTCTCTGCACAGCTGTTCTTTAAGGTGATGCCAGATGTTTTAGAAAAATCAAACCCCACAAACCCCCCAGCACTGGGTCTCAGTATCCTGTTTGCCTGTCACTGTGATTTTAGGAGAATTACTTCTGATTGAGGCTGATGTAACTGAGGATGAGTTAGGTTTGAGTGTGTGTGTATATATGCATGTGTGTAGAGAGAAAGAATCTTTATTGTTAGTCTGTAAGTTACTAAAATTGGATTTTTGGCAGCAGTTGTATGACTTTATTCCAACAAAGAGACAGCCTTTTACTAATTTCCTTACTTAGTTTTATTTTAGCAATGAAGAGCCAAAGGAAGCTCATTAGTGTTACATCACTCTTAGTTTCTAGTCCATTTCTTGGCTATCCTGTTCAAGCTGCAATCACAACTTCTCTTCAACACAGAAATTTTTTGGTTTAATTACATATAAATAGTTCTTGGGTTTCTAGTTTGACAGAAGCTGATAGTAATGCTTGCTTGAAATTGGTGTGAGTGGGAGAACCAGGGCTTTGGAATACAGATTCTCAGTGTGTGCAAGATGTCTCTTTAAACAAGAGTACATCATCTACTGCTTTGTTGCTTAAGTATAAAATAGAACTGGTGTGCTTTTCTATCCAGGACCTGCTTCCACCTTCTCCAGTTTACCTGGACATGCTGTTGCAATTTATTCAGGTCCTGACAAGCTCACTGTTGCTCCTGCTGACACAATCTAGCTGCATTTCCATGCTGGTCAGGTCAGTGTCCATCTTCAGCTGGAGAACTTTAGCATTCCCCTTCAGCCTCCAGACTTGCCTGCAGAGACTCAGTTGCAGGCTGGTGATTATTTCTGTGGAGTCCAGTGAAGCATATGGTACAGCATTCTGTTCTCTTGAGTCTGATCCAGCCCTTGTATCAAATTATTGCCCACCAAGCAATAAAAACACAGTCACTTTTGAAACCTGTTAAAACTGAGATCCCAGGATTGCACCAAGCCATTCATGAATACCTTATTTTTAAACAGGGCTGGAGAGCTTCCAGGAGGTCATCTTAAAAAATGTACTGCCCAAAATCTGGATCACCTCCTGCCAAACCAGTCCCACAGGATGACGTGTGACCAGACTGCACTTAGCTTCCAATAACAGAGGCTACAACCTCCAGACAGTCTGGTCCAAGGAATAATTCCCTAAATAAAACTTTCCTAGTGTCTAACTTCAAACTTCCATGGTGCAGCCTTTGCCCATGGCTTAATGTGTCGTGGCTATACCTGGTTGTTCCAAATTGTTCCAGCTCGTGTTCTCCTGTCAGTGTCAGCTTTAACCTGAGCCACTTTGAGCAGAATGCAAATCAGTTTACTTTCTTCAGCCTGTAAGAAGGCAACAGATGGATGAATAAATGTCCTTGGTGGGGTTATACGTACAAAATCCGTCGGTTGGAATGTGGGCAGCAGGCACCAGGCTGGCAGGCAGCTCTCACATCTGCAGCATTGCTAACTCCAGGGAAGACTCTCCTTCCTCCAGTGCCACCTGCAGTTCATCCTTCTCAATCTCCAGCCTCACCTTTTGCAGCTCCTGAATGCTCCTCCCTCCCTCCCACAGCTGATTGATTAGATCCTTAATTTCCTCTGGGGAAGAAAACGGATATTTCATGTGATAGGTTTATTTCAGGACCAGGAACTTGACCAAGTACACCAGACAGGTCCTTTGAATGTAAAGAGCGTGAAGTGGTTTCAGTCACTTTCTATCAGCTGCCCTTTTCTTTCCCTGCTAAATACTACCCTGGATTTCAGAATGAGCCCTGGGAGCTGCATGTGTTCACAGAGGTGGAAATCAAGAGAAATTTTTCCCGGTTTTTATCCAGCCTTCCCCTCTCCCTCTCTCAGATAGTTGCCCTCAGAAAATGGGAACAGGACACCACATCATCTCTCTGCAGCACAGCTGGGGCTCTCTGCCAGCTGATGGAGGCTGCAGCAAAGACTTGGGGGAGATAGCCCAGGAAACACCAGGTCTGTGCCAGAGTGTCCATCACTGTTTTCCATTGGCCACAAAAGCCACAGATTGTGGAATCTTCTAAATATTTACAGTGTCATCTTCCAGCCTCCTGTAAGAGATCAATCTCTGTAATTTATGGAAGTGTTTTTTAGAGGGAAAAAACAAAAAAGCCAAGGCAGCTGTTGTCCCTGAACAGCCAGCAGGGAGGAGGGATGCAAAAAGGGAGGCAGAGAAGTTTGACTGATGTGCTCTGAAGTGATTCCTAGAGATGCTGAATCCTCTCCACTGAGGTTAAAGGGAACATCATCTTCCCAGGGTAAAGTTGGCAATTATTAGTAATGCCCTAAGTGAATTGCTCAGAATTAGGGAGAATGCTGGTAGCCAGAACTGGCACTGCAGCCTGGCTCTTGTTGCACCAAATGAACATCCCCAGAGACTGAAAGCACAGCTGGAAATAAGGAATAGAATTGGTGCTGGAAGACACCACAAGAGATCATTCACTAGGAGTCAAGGGGCTTATAATGTGCAGAATTTTTTAACATCAAACCTGAAGGCCCTTGTTCTCCTTCTTCATAGATTCCAGGTGCTCCAAGGATTCTTCAGCAGCAGCCAGAAGCTGAAAATTTTCAGCTGTGTACATTCCTTCTGGGAATTCACTTCCACCTGCAGCTCTTTGCACTTTTTGTTGCCATTCGTTTAGCATCCTACCAAAGGCTCTGTGCTTCTTGTCCAGAGCAGCACAAGCAGCATTGGCCTGGAAAGATAAAGCCAAGCATTCACTGGACACAAGTTTTCTTCACACTTCACTTCCCTACTGTCCTGCCAGCTAGTCACAGTTAAATTGGCAGTCACTCTAATGACTGGCAGAGTTTCTCTTGGTCACTCTGAATGGGTGATTAAAATGTTTACGAGGCTTTCTTTCCTCACCATTAGGAATTTAACAAGATCACCCAGTTCCCATCAGTGTCATAGTCTCCCTTGCTCCTGCTGTTATAATGATGCTGCTGTGGAGCAAATGTTTTCCACTTCAGATGTTCCTTGTGCAGATGTGCTGTTAGTAATTGCCTGGGTTGATTATTAGTGTGACTCTTTCTATTTCAAAGCCGACTCAGTTACAAACAAGATGTTATTCAGACTATTTTAGACTGTGTTTAACTGCTTGTCATGAAGGGAAAGAATAAAGGTACATTTTCCTTTCCTAGGAGCTTTTAATCACAAATACTCTACATATCCTTATGATCCACACATGTGTTCAGATACCATGGTGACAAGCACACCACAGGAACCATAGAATAAAGAACTGTTTCATTAAGGAAAGGATGGTGAAACAGATTTTTTCAGCCCAGTAATGTAATGCTGTATGTGGGATTTTCAGCTCTTGAGACCTGTTCTAAAGCCAACTGCAGTCATTGGCAGGTGCCCAAGGACTTCAGTGGATTTGGAGCAGCCTTTGTGCCTATTTTAAGTAACATTTTTATTCACCACAGTTTATACCCCACAGTTGCACTACTCTTCCTGCTCTTACACTAGCAAGAGTAGAAATACTAATTTAGTGAAGGAGTGTTCACTGCTAGTGTTTAAACTGTGTGAGTTGTTTAGATCTGCTTTGAGTGTGGTAGTTAATAACTAGTGACCAATCCACCAGTACTGCAACACTGAAAAGTTCAAAGCAGGATATCATTATCCTTTAAAGGAGATGAATACCTTGCCTTGCAGTAAAGGAGAACTTTTGCTTTTGCTGTACTCTTGTTTCTGGAAGTCAGCTAATGAGCTTTAGAGAAGCATGCTGTGTGCTCCCAGGAATTAGCTGTGGCTCTCATCTGGGTTTTCCCTTGATGTGATAAATCTTAGCCTTGCTTCTCATGGCCAGACAGATTACTTGATGTTTAATAGAGAGATCTTAAAATATTAAGAAATAAGACTGGTCCAAAGCCAACCTGAGTTAACAGAAAGACTCCCAGGGCCTCCAGTACCAGGACATAGAACTTGGTGGTCAGGCTTGTGCTGGGTGTACTCTTTGAATAGCTACATTTTTGTGCATCTCAAGGTTCCTCCACTTCATTCTGAAGCCTCTGCTTAGTTTTCTCTGTGTTGGCAACCCAGGCTTGGACTGATTCCACTGTCTCCTCTGCTTCTGGAGCCTCACAGCCAGCTTTGTCTTGAGGGAAGGAGGGCAGAAATATCATAGAGGGAGGAGTGGTAGAATCAGCATCCCTCATCTCCTAGAGCACCATCACTATTTTCACCAGGGACAAGGTGGAATCCTGGCAGCAGTCTCAGAAAACAGACTGTAAAAAGCTTTGGTGCTTGCTTCATCCTTAGGAAATTCTAGTGGCTTTTGTGAAGCAGCTGGAAGAGTGAAGTGCTGTTGAAATAAAGAAAGGCTGCCCAAATTCAAGCCTTTATCAGAAAGAATCAGTGTTGGTTTTCTGCTGTCAGTGTACAAGTGTTAGGTCTCCATAGTCTCTGTTACTTCAAGTATCATTTTCTTTCTCTTGGCTGGAGCCTTTTGCTTTCTCTCTCTCTTACCAAATTGCATCCTAACAGATCACATCTCTAAGCAGCCAAACTAAACAATGAGACTGCCCTAGGTCCCAGACTCCCTGAAAGCTGAGTGCTCGCTTGGTTTCCTTCAGCTCTTTGGTTCTTTCAGTGGCATCAGTCCTCTGTTTAGTCCTCCAGATTTTGACTTCAGCATTGAGTTTAGAGACACTGCAGTTCAGCTTTTCTTTCCTCCTCTTCCTCCAGCTACTCTTCCATCAGGTGCAAACCATATTCACACAGCAGCAGTGCAGGACTCGAGGCAGCACAGCTACTACTGTGCATCTGTCTTGTTGGAAGTGTGACTGCAGTGACCTCACTGTGCAGAACCACAGTGCTCCACTTGAACTACTCCATTCTGGACCATTTAGAAATATTCTCAGCCTTCAAAGTATCTCCCTGTTCAGGAGCCAAGTGTTTTTCCATACCCTTTTTTTTGTTGTACTGCAGTGAATTGACTTGAGCTCATACAACTGAAATCAGAACTTGGCTTCTCATTATCACTGTTTTCTCTCAAACAATGTTTCAAGGAATTATGACAATAAACCCATTTGGAGATTGTTCTGAACACAGACTCCTTGCCAGACTGGTGATATACAGGTGCAGCACTAGAATACTGCTTGGAGACAAGCAAAATTTCCAAGACACAGGTGTCAGACAGAGAGCTGAAATACTGGTAGATTTTGAGCCAAAGTTGTGTGATTTGTGCAAATAAACTGCTCCGTGGTCCACTGAATGGACAGTGGACTGAGAATCAGGAGGTGTCGCAGCTCTTTGCTGATGACTTATGGGAGACTTTGTATCTTGTCTTCATATCCATACAGGGCTCATGTCCCCCACACCACCTCTGACCTCAGCTGGTAACAAGCCCAGAGATGCATTTGGATGAGAAAGTTTTCCTTTGTGAGAGCTAACACTACAGATATGTTACTCTGAAGTGTTCAATGTGCATGGCCCATGCCTCTGCACTCTGGGCAGTTGGTGTTCCCCAGCACTTTGGACTCCTAATACAGTTGCCTCCTGAAGTCATCTGCTTGCAAGGTGAGACAAATCTTTATGTGGGCAGTCTGGTTAAGCCTGCTCTGAGCTTCCTGGTGCTCCCATCTCAGCTGTTTTTGGCTGTGGGCAAACTGCATAAAGCAGCAGGAAAGGAACTGATTCAATCTGACTAGAGAGAAAGAGAAGGATTGGGCAGATCTGTGACAGGGCAGGGCTGCCAGAGCTGGATGAAATGTAGGGGAAGAGGAGGATCTGAGGGAGGTAACATGGCACAAAGCTGTCAAGGAATTTACCTTGGAGCTTGATGGCATTATTTCCAGCTTGGCTCTTCTCCAGTGCAGCCAGCTGGGCACTGGCCTCAGCCAGGTTATCTTCCAGCTTGTGAGCATGAGCATCTGAGTTCAGCTGTAAGAGAGAGGTCAGTCATATGATGCTGAATAAGGCTTCAAGGGCCAAAATATCCTCCCTCTCTTGCAAACTCAGTTTATTCCAGTTGGTAATTGCACTGGGATGACTGTAATAGCCTAGGGGAGTGAAGAGTGTCCTGACCTTTGTGAGGGGGATGTCTGCTCCATCAGCTGGGACAGGCAGTGTTCAGCACCAGCTGCCAACTGCAGCTTCCTGGCATCAGGCAGCTCCCACTGTGGAGAGCTGGATTCTGCCTTGTGCTGATGGCTTCACCCAGGGCTGCATTGGTGGTTTGGTGAGGAATTCCCTGCTGGCCTCTCACCATGGAGTTCTGCAGAGACTCCATGCTTGCACTGAGCTCATCCATCTCTCCATTCATCACCTGTTTGTCCATCTCCAGCTTTGCTTACACTCTGGGTCTTCTCCATGAGCTCTGCCATCTCATCCTTGGTACCATGTGCTTCCTGTGGCCCTGCCCTGCTTTAACTGACTGTTAATTGCTTTCTGTGTCACTGGACAAGTTCCTTTACCTCTGTTTTCCCACCTGCATAAGGTGTCTAACAACACGGACCTGTCTCCTGATATGGCTGAGGATTAATTAGCTCACATTTCTAACATGGATTGAAAGGGAAATGTGCCTTATTATCGATGCTATCAATTTGTATTAGTCATTAGGATGTATTTAGAGCAGTCTATTAAAATATAACCTCAGCTTCCAGGTCTTCTTCCAACTCTTCAACACATGGAGTGACTGGAGTACACACACCAGCACAGCAGTGTCTGTGAGCAAGAGATGTGAGAGAAATCTGTGGAAATATGAACAGGAATCTTAATTTCTTCACTCTCTTCTCTATATGTTTATCAGCTCTACTGGGTTTTCTTTCCTAGGAGACATCTACAGCTGGGAATACTGAGCCAACAAAGCAGGAAAGACCTGGCCAGGTGTCTCAGTAGACAGCTGATGTTATCTGCAGCATGTATATGATATTCCTGTATCATATTGGAATTTGACCTGCAGGAACATAATCAAGCTGATTTGGTTACTTGAGGGAAATTGAGGCTCATTCAGAGAAATAGATGCAATCTAGGTTTGTGCTGAAATGCTGAGTGTTTGGTTAAGTATTTGAGCACTGAAATATGTTGGTGAAGTAAATATTTGGATTCAGAATGGTAACACTGTGCATCCTGTGAACTGTGGCCTCATTTCTGGTTTGATTTACCACTTTTCTTTCCAGAGTGAGAGGCAGAGTGCCTTGGAGGACATGAATGTTGATCGAAGGTCTGTCAGATACCTTTGCTGATTGCCTGCAAGCAGAAGAGGAGGTTCCTGCCGCAGATCACTTTTCTCCTGGCCATAGCAGCATGGCAGGAGATCTGCAGTGAGCACACAGCTCCCCAGACTTCAAGGTGGAGTTTCTAGTGAGTAGATAACATACAAGACAAGCTGGATCTCAGAGCTGGCTGAGCTGTTCATTCACTGGAAAGTAAAAGGCAAATGTTTCCAAGCCCAGAGGTTTCACAAGCTCATAGAGAAGTCAGAATCTGCTGTAGAAAAAAAAATCAACATCTGCCTGGGGAAAAACAGTTATTAGATCTCAGCTGGTTCTGTTATTTAAGGGTTTAAAGAGTGATAGGCTCCAGACTCCCATTTTACCAGGTTTAAAAGGGCTGTTTTAATCTTTTATGCCAACTTGGTCTTATCAGAAAGTCAAAGCTGCACAAACTGTGGGATGGAAAAGGTAGGATGTTACAGCAAATGAATGAAGCCAAATTAGTGTTTCTGCTCTGTAGTGAATAGGTTAATCTTGGTTGAGATTTAGAGTCCTGTCTCCTTAGTGGGACTGGGAGAGCACTTAAATCCCTTTTTCCTTTGTGGAAGCTTCTCCTTACCTCCATCATTAGTTAGTCTGCACGTAAAGGCACAAACATCCAGGGAAGCTGAGCCTGTTTGCAGCTCTGAAGGACTAACACCAGCACTTATTTTTCCTTCTGACACTTAAGTGTCCCAGTGGCCTTGCTCTGAAGCACAAGAAACTTGTACTCCCTGTGGAGAACTTGAATTAGCAAAGCTTGCCTGGATTTATTAATGATTGTACACATTGCCTTAGCTGCTTCGCTCTTTAACTAGGTAAATTAGTGGTTTGGGGAATATAGAGTTGGATATTTGTATTCTGGGAAGTTAATTTCCAAGGGGAGGTTTGTCAGAGCAGTGCTGGCAGACCCATCACTAAAGTAGTCAATAGTGACACTAAAATAAAGTTCTAATTTGTGATAATATTTTGCAATTCTAAAACAGTTTTTATCTGAGGATCAGAAGGCCTTACATAAACATGAATCATTTAAGCCTCATAACTTCCTGGTGATTATACACATTTTATATGTGGGTGAATGTGGAAGATGAATTACAAATATCAGACAATGAGTCAGAGAGAGACTTAGGAAACAAAATCTTGTATCTTGTGTTCTGATTCTGCTTGCCTGAATTGCTGAACTGTACTTCTGCTTGTCATTGGGTTAGCACTGAAGAGACCAGGGTATGGCTGTGGATTTTCCCAGTGAATTTGTGATCAAGGGACTTCTCAGCTGTAGCTAATGCTGTCAGTAATGTGATGTAGCACGACTGCATCCAGTAGGAACCTCTGTCCTGAGAAATTCTGTTACAATTGACACATTAATCCACAACAATTCCTTAGAACATCTTCCAAGTTTGGCTCATTTCTTGTCATTGAGGTTGACAGTTGTAATTTTGAGGTCACTCTCTGCTTTAGGATGTGCCTTTTACTTCTTGCCATGGATCTTCTCTTCTTGTTCCCAGTTGCCTTCCAGCTAGTCAAAAAACGGGGAGTAAGTGTGAAAAGAACTTTGTAACAAACAGAATCATAGAATCCCAGAACGGTTTGTGTTGGAAGGAACCTTAAAGACCATCCAGTTCCACCCTCTGCCATGGGCAGGGACACCTTCCACTAGCCCAGGTTGCTCCAAGCCCTGGCCAGCCTGGCCTTGAACACTTCCAGGGGTGGAGCATCCACAACAAGCATAGATGGAGTTTATCAGAAGGGCCTAACATATTAAAACCAGACCAAGGAGGGCCCTAAAATACAGACCATGGCAACTGCACCTCAGCTCCTGCATCTGAGTGGCAGATTTGCTGTTGTTCTTGGTCAGGTGGTTCACCTTGTCCTCCTCACCTTGTTCCCCTCAATGAAGTTTTCCACAAAGGGAGAGACCAAGACTTGTGTACAGAGCTGAGTGAGAAACTGAACTCTGCCCTGGCAACAGAATGAAACCCCAAAGAATGGATTCATCTGAGCTGCTCCTGGGAAGCAGCACAAGCTCTGTGTGTGTGTTCTCAATGGCCCCACAGGAACTCGGTCCAGCAGTGACTCTTACTGGAGCATCCTGCTTGCCCTCAGAATTCCCACAGCTCTTTTGGGCAGTGGCACAAGTTGGCAACACTTCACTGTGCTGCCATGAGTTAATACCTAGAAAAACACGGCCCCTTCCTGTTTGTGCAGCACACTGTAGTCTCGGAGCATTTCAGCAGGCAGACAATGGGGTTTTTTCCTCTCCCCAGACCAGGAGAATGAGAATGGGAGAGAATAAAGCAAAATGAAATGGTTATTTCTGCCTGATGAACTTCCTCCAAAGCTCTCTTCTCCTTTTGGCATTTAGGGACTGAGTCATTCTGAGCAGAGAGATCTGAGTTTGAACTCTGTGCTCCAATGCCTGCAGACAGGAAAAGGGTTTTGTGGATCACACAAGCCGTTAGCAGCAGCAGGACAAAATGTCACTGGAAACTTATGTTGCTTTAGAAGGAATCTGAGATTCAGTTAATAAATTCTGAGACATATGAGGCATCTGTGAGTTTAACATCCTGTGGAAGTTAACACTGACTTCAGAAGAAGCAGCAGACAGCCACATGGGTGCTGCAGCACAGAGTTAAAACTTCTCCAATTACATTCAGTAAAGACCAGTTCAAGTGCAGGAGAGGGAGAAGCATTCCCCAGGGCTGGATGGAAAGGAGTTACCTGGCTGCAGAGGAGGATGTTTTATAAGTACAGGCCTCCCAGCATCGTCATGTTAAAGTGGGATCTAATGGATAAAGAAGGTAGAGGAGATGCAATGTCTTTATTTAGAGCGATCCCTAAAAGTTACAGTGAAATGGCTGTTGCTGTGGGGTAGGAGGGTGAAGTAAAGAATTAAATCCATCTCAGGTTATATGAAATTCTGGAAGACAATATAAGAAACTGTGGAGGAGAGGAGATGAGTAAATCTGAGCATCCCAAAAGGTGCTCTGACTGGAGGAGCTGTAGTGGTTGTTAGGGTTCATTTCCCTGAAGACTAAGGCAGAAAAAAACTCTTGTTAATGCTTCATACCTGCTTTTCCTTCTCAGTTTTAGCCAAGGTAGTCTCCAGCCCTTCCAAGTCACATTTCAAATCTCTGATCCTCTTGCTGTCACTCCTGTCAGCTCCTTCATGTCCAGGAGCAGCTTCAGGAGGTCCATCCTTGACTTCACCATTTGTGCCAGGCACTCCTCAGCATCCAACAAGTTCTCTTGTTCCTAGTGAAGGGGTGAGAATCCAATGTCCATTCCTATGAAAGGCTGCTAAAAGTCCTGTCTCATGGCAGCAAGCTTCAGTATTTGCAAGAACCGCAAGACTTTGCCTCTTCTGCAGAGTTCCCTAAGATACCTTTAAAATATCTGTTATAGCTCATCTCCATGACTCAGGCCATGACTTCTGAAAGTTAAGCATCAAAAAAACTGTTGTACACACACAGATCCCTAAAGAAGAGTTTGCATTTTACAGAGATGCCACCCTGAGTTTCTATAGCTCATACTAAGCATCAGTGATTGGCCAGGAACAGATCTCAGGAGTTGTGACAACATCTCCTCTGCTGTAGCCACGAGGCCTTTCAGTCTCCTTTGCTATCTAAGGACTTAACTTTACTTAAGATACAGTCAGGCTGCTTGTGAGTCTCATGCATCATCCCCATATGCTCTTTATTTGTTCTGTATTCTGAAAATGACCCTCTTATGAGCCATTTGAGGAAGCTGATGTCCTGTCTCAATGAATCCTGAGCCTTTAACCATCCCTATGGACAACGCTCAGCCTGCAGTTGGATGGGGACGTCATCCTTCTCCTGGCTGAGGGTGGCTTGTCTGCTGCTCTCCTCTTCTCTGTGTTCTCTGATCTCCCAAGTCTCTGACCTGATGCTTCTCACATCCAATTCCTTCAGTTACATTTCCTCCTCCTGTTCAACCACATTCAGCAATGGCTTCACCTGGAAGTAAGGAGTTCAAGCAATGAGGTTCCCCAAACAAGCCTTTTCTATTATTCCCTGAAAGCCCTGAGGTGGTCATTTTATTATCAGATCCCTGTGGGTTTTGCATACCAGTGGGAGGCCTGGTGTTTCCTGAAATGCCTGTTTAGAGCTGAGAGTTTCATATCTCTAGTGTGAGTAATACAGCTCCTAGAAAAGGTTGTTATTGTGCACAGGAGCAGGTCTGTGTGCCAGCACAGAAAGCAGGACTGGATGCCACATTCTGAACTGATATAAATGCAGAATGATTCTTATCATTATCTAGATTTATACTAGTCCAAATGGGACCAGAACCCTTTGAAAGCTCTTTCTTATCTAACACTGTAGTAGCTCATTTGGCTCATGCTGGAGTTGGGGAGGTGTGTCCTCAGGTTAAAAGGCAGATACTGTTTCACCTCTCTGTGGAAAATTGGCTTTAAGATTTTTGCTTCACTTAAACTTGTATATCTTGGTCAACACTTTCTACCCTCTTTTACCAAAAACCCAACTAAATATCCATCCTGGAGTAAGTGAAAAGAGTCTGAGCTGGAACTGCCCCTTCACAATGACAGCATGGTCCTGCTTAAGAGAGGTGAACCAAACAGCTTTGTTTCAGCTTCTAAATATTAATGAATAGTGAAATCTGGTGTTCCTGTGCTCATATCCTCACCCCTTCTCTCTTAATATCCTAACCTTCCTCACTCCTTCTCTCTATGCTGGTTTGGGAAGTGGGAAGTCCAGGCCTTGAATTTCTAAGACCCTCTCTTTCCACTCCCTGGAGACATCAGGCTTAGACTCAGATTTCAGGATTTCCTCCATTTGCTAACTTTTCTGGCATTGATTTGGAAAGAAATCACTCAGGCCCCTTGCCCTATCAATAATTAACAAGAATGTCACTGGCTTTCTCAGTGTCTTCAAGTGAACATGGCCCTCATTTTCCCTCCCAACCCTTATCTTCCCTGCCCAGACATCCCAAGGTTCTCAGTGCCTGTAATTGCCACTGTTTAACTCTGAAGAGCAGGACAACCTCAGATTGTTTTCCTCACCCTGATGTACTGGAGGAGTGATGAATATTGTGGAATTATTACAAAAGTTGGGAAATGCAGATTTGAGATTCATGCAGAGAACAGAATGCTCCTTCTGCATGGCTGTTACAGTAGCTACTTCCATTATGTTATGACAAAAACATATGTGCAAAATTAATGATATCTGCTATTAATATTAGCTACAACAATGTCTCTCCATTTTACTTTCCAGTCTTAAGTTGGATAAAGGATCAGTTAACAGGACTTCTGCCTAAGGAATAGTAAAGAGCAAGTGAGATTTATCACATAGCTGAAGGTGCACTTCATTTGCATTTTATTAACTGAACTGCCTGATTAAAAGTCAGGTTTGGGAGTGTGTGTAAGGGAGAACATTATATGCATGAAGAAGTGGGTTGCTGTAGAAACTCTAACTCTGCAGCTCTATCTCCACCAAAGCCATGCTGAGTCACAACTGTCAGCAGTTTAGTCAGCCCACTTTGGTAGGAGTAAACAGTACCTTCTTATAGCCAGTCCTGTCCTCCTTTTCCCCCAGATCAGGAGAACCAAGCAGCAGCTCTGATACCTTCTTCCTGTCAACAAACCCTGGAGAGATCAAGCTGGGATTCAGGTCTGGGTATCTAAAATGGAAATACATGCATAATGATATAAGAGCTACAGGTAGCAGCAGTGCCAAGAGCCTCTTCACTGCCTGAGATCTCCTCTGGTGAAGTTCCCCAGCCCCACTGGCACTGGTGTAAGGAAGCCTGTGGATATTTTTGTCTGTGAAAGTTCTTGGAGGTGAAAGCAGAAGCGTTGGAATTAGGCATTCCTACCTGCTCCCTCGAAGTTTCCATGGATAGGATCCCTGCACAGGATGCAGACCTCTGTCATCTGCAAGTGGAAGATGTGCATTCAGTAATGGTGTTGGAATTCAAACAACATGAGCAACTGCCTATTCTTAGCACATTTGTTTGCTGTTCACTCTTTTCCATTACTTGCTCTTCCACTTTATTATATGTCATCGGTGAAAATTTATGTTGCTTTTCTGCTCTGCAACTCACTGTTTCTGTGGTTGATCCTGAAAAAAAAAAAGTGAAGAAGCTGCATTCACAATACATTGGCATGCAGTTTTTTTGCACTCTAAGTCAGTCTCCTCCCTCTTATGCAGGTGCTCCTTTATCAGTGTAGCACAGGACAAAATGGAATTCTACATGCAGGAAGTAAATGTAAGATACAACCCTGTCCATTTAATAGCTCAAAATCTGCAAAGCAGTTTCCCAAACTGTTTCCCATTCACCCCTCAGCAGCGAAGTCCCGAGCTGAGCCGATGACAATCCTAGTAGGCAGCAAGTTTTTCTGGTTGATCGAAACCTGACATTTGTCTGGGCAGCAGAAGGCCACTGAGTGCCAGGGGGGGATTATGTAGCCTGTCATTAATCCAGGGCTGCACTCACGCTTCCATCTGTACAGACATGTTTCTGCAGCAGTGCTCGGCAGTGCCTCGCTGAGCACAGCGAACGCAGCGAGCACCGTCTGCCTCCAGTGCTGGAGGGGCAGAAATTTCAAGGTCAGAGCTAGATTGTCTTTCAGCACGGAAGAGAAGGATGCAAGGGCAGACACAGGCTGTTACCTGGATGAGGAGAGCATTAGAATGACAGGTTTAATCCTTTCCACGAAAGAATGATGGAGAAGCACTGGGCACCAGAACCGATGACATTTGCGTGCCAACACGTGGAGCTGACAGCATTGATTGTAGCACATGCTGTTCACTCTACCTGAAACCTCTCTGCATTAAGGAGGACCCAGAACAGGGGCACACTGGGTTTTTGGAGCAAGTCTACCACTGCTTGGTGGTATCCCTGTTCTTCAGGGATCCCTATCCTTCTGTAACCCCCCTGTGATCACACCTGGAAAGGAGCAGAGGAGGAAAGGCACAACCAGTTCAGATACAGCGATGGAACAGACCAGTAGCAATGCATGAGAAAGCAGATTTCTGATTGTTAACCTGTGAAGAGAGGGAGAAATCCTCTCTGTGGGTACTGCGAAAGGAAATGAGTTAATGCTGCCATGGGAATAGCATTAAAGCACTCCCTGGAGTCTCAGTCCTCATGGGGGGCCCTTACCATGGAAAACCCATTTGCCCTGAATAAATGATTCTGCAGCACTGCCAAGGGAAAGCATGTAGTGGAGAGATTATATTTTTACCTTGTAGGCTCATACTTTGATATGGTAACAGAGAGGACAATGTGGCTTATAGACTGCTATAACCAAGCACAATCAGACCAGATTTTGGCACAGTCAAATGTCACTTTCAAAAACCTGCTTGTAGCAAAGAAAGGAAATAGTTTGCTGAGTGTAAAAAAGATAGACCAAAGGGCCTGTGATTCATGCTCTGATCATGTTCTGTCAGTGTGTCTGTGCAGTGGAGTATATGAATAACTGGTGGAGTTTGATAATA
This sequence comes from Acanthisitta chloris, assembly GCF_000695815.1. Classification (NCBI taxonomy): domain Eukaryota; kingdom Metazoa; phylum Chordata; class Aves; order Passeriformes; family Acanthisittidae; genus Acanthisitta; species Acanthisitta chloris. The sequence continues at coordinate 21,923 of NW_008651873.1, forward strand.
TGCTTAAATACTGCTCCTGCTGCTAAGCATTAGCATGGCTGTGTGACAGCACAGCAGAGAGGCAAGTCACATCCACCAGGAGAGGCGAGACAGGCTGCAGTGAGCTGCAGGGCTCTGGCTCTTCCAGCAACACGTGAGCAAGGGAAGCAAAAATGAATTTAATCTTTGGCTGATGTGCCTTTTGGGTAGCTTTCCTATGGCTTTGTGTGACTAGAAACAAGCCTTGGCTTGAGTTTTTGGGGTTTTGTTCCTTTTCAGAGTATCTGTAAGGATTATATTTTTAATCAAGGCCAGTGGCAACATGTTGAGGAGTCATGGAACAGCCTTGCTGTTCTTTGTACCTTAAAACGCTCAACTGTGGCATCACTGGTCATACATTTGCATAATCAGTGTTTCCAATTAATTGTTGCTGGAAAGGATTTCTGAGATGCACATTGCTGTGTGACAGAGCCAACCTCTGGATTCAGGGCAACAGGGACTCATTTAATTTGCACCAACAAAGTACTTTGTTGGGCATGAAAGCCTATGGAAGTTTGGTGTGATCTTTTTGTGCAGAAGGTTTGTGCTCATGTCTGACTTCCCTAACTGCATGTTCCAGCCTACACAGGGTTGGAGACAGAGTCATGGCAGGAACAGAACTGCTCTGCATTGCCTATGCCAGTGTAACCATTGTGGTGCTCACAGCAAGCTTCCTCCCCTTTGCCTTGGGCTTGAGAAGGTTGGGTGATTTGTCTAGAGGCTGTTACAGTGGCAGCCTTTGATGGTCATCAGTAACCTGCTGGCCAAATCCCCCATTCTGGCACTATGGTGATAAGAGGGCACCTTTCTGCTCCAGCTTTCCCTCTGGGCCTGGTGCTGGTCCTCTGGAACTCTCCAGATTGCAGACCCATGAGCTGAGTAACTTTGTCAGCCACTATTGGAGGGAAGATGAAGATGCTGGGAGGTAAGAAAGTCCCTCGTTGTCTGCATCCCCTTGCTACATACTCAAGGAAGTGGTTACAGGCAAGCTCTCCAGCCCTGCTGGGAACACACTGGGAAGGACAGAAGGGAACAGCCCTGTCCCTTCACATGCACACACCATTCAGCAGAGCCTACTGGATGGAGCTGAGCAATAATACACACCTCAAACAAGGTGCTGCAGCAAGTGCTGTGCCTGGGCTCCCATGAGCTCTGGGAGGTCTGTGCCTGTGCTCCACCACAGCTCCAAAAGCACCTACAAGGCAAAGCTGTTCAACAAAGCAGGATCAAGTCCTTAGCTGACAGCTCAGCCATCTGCTAGGCCCACTGCCCTGTGGCAGCTGTGAATGCCAGCTCTGACTCTCAGTAGCACATCTGTTCATTTAAAAGAAATCCGTGTGTTGTTTAAGGTCATTCTATATTCCCCAGAAACAGGAGCCTGGGTTTAGCAGCTTTTTCAATCTTAGTGAGCTGGATGAGCTCACTGCACACTGCTTTGTCCTGGTTTGCTCTCACCAAGTGTGAGATCTCATCCCACCTCCATGTTGTCCACCTCTGCCTACTCCTCCTTGGCTTCTGCTTGAACTTCCTCGTGCCCAAGTGCATGATATCCCTAGTCAGCTTGTAGCCATGGATCTCCTCTTCTGGGTTGGAGCCCTAGGACATCAAAGAGCAGAAGGGACACAGACCTACATAAAATAATTCGTAAGCTGCACCACAAGCTGGAAGCCAGCCCACAGTGCCAAATATCTAAAAGAATTTTCCAGCCCATTGAGATTTGACTAGCCAGGCCCCATCAGACCATCCTGCCTGCAGCAGGGAGAGCTCACAGCTCTGAACATGCTGGAGAATCTTGCAGTGTGTTACTCATGAGCCACGATTTGGGACTGCCTGTCTTCATGGATATGAAAATCATATCTGCTTTGTACAAAAGTCTTGTTTGCAATATACAAATCCTGGGAGCTGTAAAATACCAACAGCTGCTGGAAAGGGCACTGGAAGTTCAGCAGCTGGAGACTGTTTGATCTCTCTGTAGCTCAAGTCCTGCTTATAATAATAGTCTCAGGAGCCAGCAGATATTCCCAATAAGCTCTTCTCAGTAACAGACACTCTTCAAAATGATATTAAAAAGGAAAATGTGTGTCAAAAACAGACAAAGGGTCAAGTCTTCCTCTCACAAAAGCTGCGCCTTGAGATTACATATGTATGTGAGATGAGCACGTTTTAACCCATGGTCTCTGCCACAGCTTTCAGATCTGTCAGTTTCCAGGCTTCAAACAAACCCTGTAACTAGCTTGTTTGAAGTCCTGCAGACCCCAGGCCATTGCATGTTAACCAGAAACTCCTATGTCAGGCTTGTTTGCTCTGGAGCTGATATTTTACATTCAGGCTTCATCTCACAGACAATTGAACAAATCTTCAGGCTATCCCAGCTGCTCCTCAGTAGCTTATTTATCCTTAGGTTGAAGAAGCTGAATTTTATTCCTAGGAGAAGCTTAGGCCAGAGGGGCAGCATCCTGTTTGCTGTACTTCCAATTTCACTAATGTTCCTCCAGATTTACATTAGTGAGAAGTGGCTCTTCCCCATCCTCTGTGCTGTTTGCTGTGATCACACCTTGATGCATCCAGTGGTAATGATTAGGATTGGGCACAAGCAGCAGTTTGTGCAGCAAGAGGCAGACCAACAGGTGATTACACCAATTACCATCAGTCCAATCAAGGCATAACACAAGTGTTTGGACTGGAGGCTGAGTGTTCTTCTAGGTTTCAGTTCCTGAGCACGTTTTGAGTGTATCACTTAAGAAAAAAGCCTTTTGTGGGATGAGTTGCTTAGGCTACCTAGGAGACTGTGACATCGCAGCCACATCAAAATAACTGGGATTGAACACCCAAACCTTTACAACAGTATTGAAAAGCTTGTCCTGGCTGTCTTTCCTGTCCTGAGGAGATGTAAGCAATTGTCATGAAGCAGCTCAACACTTCAGTTTGAAAATTATAATTTTTACCTTAGTGGCAGCCCTGCCAGACGAAGGGGGACCTCACTCCGCATTGATCAAGATAAGGGAAGACAGCTTTCCTTTCTCACTCTGGTCTGCCTAAGGAAAAGTCACTTGCAATCCTCTTCTTCTTGGATAATTAGTAACAACCCCCCACTGCAGAGAACCTATTTCAATCTCTAGCCAAGCAAAGTTCTGCTGAGTTAGTTTCTTATCCTAGAAACAGAGGATGGAACAGGGACACGTACACTAAAGTGAGTGAGTAACACACACAAAGTGCCATATTAACAACTTGAAGTCCCTACTTGGAAAGAATCTAGTGGAAGATATGATAATATCTCTTAGCTGCTTCCTGAGAAATGACACATGGCTTCTCCAGACTTGGAACACAAAGGGGAACACATTCAGGTGTAGGCAGCAGAGAGAGATTGGAAAGTCACAGCCCTATGGATGTCAGTGAGAATTTTGCTTTTGGTATGAATGAAACCAGCATTTCAGCAATGTCCTTTGGAAGTCCTGTGAGTGCAACAAGAACCACAGCATCCTTCAGTGATGCTCTCAGAACTTGCCTGTAAGCTTCACAATATTCCCAGCACAAGTTTTAGTACAGATACTTTGGCAGCAAGTGAAATAGAGGCAGAAGATGCCATCACTTGTCCAGCTATGTCCTTCCTGGGCTCAGGAACAACTCTCCAGACTAACTTCTGCTTCTGAGCATTGCCAGTGCACAGTGTGGAAGTTTGACCTGTGAAATATATCCTTACACTGCCCTTTATTTCAGAGAAGAGCTCTGGAAAAGGTGTTTTGAACCCTGTATTCACTCTGTCCATACCTTCTGTCAGGCTCTAACACACTTTGGATTTTGGTCTCTGCCTCTCTAGGCCTCATCACATCAATTCATTCCAAAATTACCAAAGGGATACCAAATCCCCAGACCTTGCTGGCAGTCCTACCTGGGCATTTCTATCCTTATCCCTCAGCTGAAGTCTTCTCTTCATAGAGCTCTGCTATGAACAGCATTATGTGATTTCTTCAGACAACTTTGGGTTGATGCAAACCAGCTTTATTGCCAATTTTAGTCAGTCCAAGTGACTTCAGGGAGGACTCACAATCCCCTTTTCCCTCAGAGCTCCAGCCAGGGTGCAGCAGGACCTTGGCCAGTGCTGGTGCCTGCCCAGTGAAGGTCTGGCCATGCCCTGGCTCTCCAGGCCAGGCTGGAAGAGGCTGAAACCTGCCTTGTAAACAACCTGGACTTGCCTTGGCCTTGAACTGTCCAGAGAGGCAAATCCAACATATGGTCTCTGGGTGTGATGCAAATCTGGGATGAGTTGAAAGTAGGAGGGTTACAGACAATCCCACATTAAAGACTAACTAACTGGTCCATATGTTTCCTCTCTCCATTTTCTGCGTGCTGAAGGGCTTTAGTCAGGAAACACAGTGAGGTCTTTTTACCTTGAGAGTTGGGATTTGTGGCTCTCAATTTAGTCTTTGGATGCACGTGTGCAAGCACAGAACAATGCACCTCCCCTGGAGAGCTATTTTTAGGGGCTTGGTTGCAAGACAATTATAGTGTTGTACTGATGAGTGTGAGTAATGGTTGCAATAGAATTGTGGAATGAAAAGTGTAGAGCCTTTGGGGGAGGCTTTGCGCCCTTTATGCATTCACAGAGGCTCGTAGGGAACTAAGGAAAGAGGAAATAAATTTGTCATCATCTAAAACACATCACTGTGTAAGTAAAGGCAGAGTTTGGTTTCATTTACAGCAGTGCAGATCCCTCCAGTTAGCAGAATTCATTTCAGGTTTGCTCGTGTCTGATGCAATCAGAACAGGCTCCATTCAACACATGAAAAAATCTAAAGCAAAGTTAATATAGAGAATTATCTGCTTACTTACAAGTCCCAGTGTTAGCCCCAGCCAGCCTGCCCGGGCCACCACAGTGAATTCAGATAAATTTGCCCTAGATGAGAAAATAAAAGATGAGTCTGTTAATCAAGATTGCAATATCTGTAGGAAAACAGAAAGTAGCTGAGAGGTTCTGCGTGTTCATCAGGGACAGACAGCGTTGCCTGTAGGGGCAAATTTGCAAGTCAGTGAGAGGAAATTTAATCTTTTCAAAGATCAGATCTATAAAAAAACCTCTTTCTTCTTGGATTCTGTATTAGAGCTTAAAGAAATCCTCCTTTCTCTGCAGCATATGGCAGAAGTATGTTGCACACTGAAACAGGAGTGAGACTTGGGTTGAAACCCTCAATGTTTTACATGTTCACTGGCAATTTCAAAATTAAAAATAATCTGCACAAAATCTGTAAAATAATCAGCAAAAAATAGACAGAATTAAAAATAATCTGCATTTTGAATCATTTCAGAAGTAAACAGCTGAAAGAGCAATGATTTGGGGTTGATCAAAGCTATTTTTTCCTTTGACGTCTAAAAATTTGACATCTAAAAATAGGAAGGTAAAGCAAAATTGAGTCACAAACTCAGTTCAAGAAAATGGAAACCAATAATGCTTTGTGGGAAATGTTAGTAAATAGAAACTAACTTTAGTGCTTCAGGAAGCATTTTAAGATATTTTTGGAGTTCATTTTTTTCTGAGGGAAAATCCTTGTATAGCCTACAGTGAAGGGCTGGTACTTAGAAGATGGGAGGAATTATTCTTCCTCATAGTTTTAGCATTATGAAGGGTCTCCAGAACTGGATTCACCTGGATGATTTGATCTTCCAGGGATTCCTGTGAAAGGAAGGTAGAAGTCAGCACCAGCAGGATGCTCAAGTTGGGCTTTGAGCACAACTCCTCACTGTCCAAAGCAACCCAGTAAAGACATTTTCCATCAGCTCC
>NW_008651873.1:27750-34869 GCF_000695815.1 Acanthisitta chloris
AACCTGCCAGAGGCTCTCCAGAGGGGTCCAGCCTTGTGGGTTTGGGGCAAGTGGGAGTCTGGCTAATCCTAGTTTCATGAAGGAACACCAAATGCAAAGTGTGTTGCAGTGGTTAGTACTTCAGCCCTCCAGAAGAGCTTTTTGGACTTTGCGGGATTGAGAGACCCTCAGGGAATGGTTGGGCAACGCTGGGGTCTGCAGGCAGAAAGCTGGGAAAGAGGAGTGAGGTTTGTTGCTTGGAGGAGGAAGGTTATTCCAAGGATAGAGGGCAGCATAAGACAGGCTAGGAATGTGTGTGGGATAGGGACAGCCTGGGGGCAGACGTTGTGGAGGAGGAAACAGGCACAGAGGTACAAGCTGGGACATGACAATCTACAGACCTGGCAGTGAGGAAGCTGGAAGGAGGAATAGGAAGCCACCGAAGGAATCCCACAAGGCTAGAATAGCAGGATTTTTGCTGCGAGGCCAAATGTAGCTCCTTTTTATGTCTTTAAATTCGGAATTGTTTTACTGACCTCCACAGCAGAGTTGGGGGACGGGTGGGAAAGGAAAGGAAGAAAAAGGAAAGAGCAAAGAAGGAAAAAAGAATGATAAAAAAGGAAGAAGAGAAGAGAAGAGAAGAGAAGAGAAGAGAAGAGAAGAGAAGAGAAAGAGAAGAACCCACTGCTCTCAGCCTTAGAAGCTGCCATCAACATAAAGAGATTCTTTTGAGATTCTTGTCCTTTGATACTATACAACATTGTTCATTGCTATCAGGAGAAAAAAGACCAGGTCTCCCTCCCTGATTATCAATGTTTATGCCTCTTATTATTTGGATAACTTGCTCTTCACAGTGTTTTACCCAGATAAAACTGAGTACTATGTTTTGGTTTTGCAGGTGGCAGGAAATACTGTGCTGGGAAATCCCACCTGGCCAAGGATCCCTGAGGCTGCTCTACAGCGCTGTTCTCTCAGGAATCTCCATGCTCTCTGCAAACACTGTGATTATTCCTCCCACTGCTACTTATTTCAGTTTCCAGACCACCTGTGAACCCTCAGAGCTCTGTGTGAGTGTGGATTCATTGAAGCCACAGAGCAGTAACCCCCTCTGTTTTATGAATGGGCAAAAAGAAATACAGGGAATTAATTTGAAGAGAGGGCAGAGAAAAGCAGAGAACTCAAACATCCTGGTGCTTTGTCATTTACTTTAACAACTGGCAGACAGGCAGGGCAAAGGAGTTTGGATATGAGCTGACACTGGAAGATTGAAGTCACACACACAGTTTAGAGTGGCACAGGCTGAGCCCTGAGTCAGGAGCAGTTCCCTTCCTGCCCTTACCCCATGCTGCTTTGCCACTCCCTCTGTCCTGTCAAATCTTGGAATCATAGAATCACAGTGTCATCAAATGGTTTGGGTTGGAAGGACCTCACAGGCCATCCAGTTCCATCCCCCTGCCATGGGCAGGGACACCTTCCACTAGCCCAGGTTGCTCCAAGCCCTGTCCAACTTAGCCTTGAACATTTCCAGGGATGGTGCAGCCACAGTCTCTCTGGGCAGCCTGTGCCAGTGCCTCACCACCCTCACAGCCTAGATTTTCTTCTTAATATCTACTTTAAACCTACTCTCTTTCAGTCTGATCTCCATGTAGGAATAGTGGTGACATAGTTTGTTCGGGACTTTGGCCTCATTTGAAAAGGTCAACTTGCCATGTCAGCTATCTTGTTGAAATTGGTTGCGTTCATCATCTGCCATTTAATCCATCTGCTGGACTTTCCTCACCATGGTGGTCTGCAGTGCAACAGGAGGTAGGTGATGTCATCCCAGATAGGTCTCCATGGTCTGGATGGGAAGACAATCTCTCAGACATGCTTCCACTTCAGGCCTTGCTCTAGCTGCTGCTTTCCCTGGCTGGTGGCTCAGGAAGGGAGTTCCACAGGTCTGGACTCTCTCTAGGGCTGTAGGCTACTGCTTTCCTGTTTAACCCATAAAGCAGAGCTTAGCTGGTTGATTACCATCATCACCATGACTTCATCATCCTTTTCAGACTGGATTTCCCAACAGGGAAACCCCCTTTCCCTTCACCCAGAAGGAAGTCTGTCACTTGGATTGTTCATGGCTTCAGGTTTCTCTTTCTCAGGTGGAGCAGGTCTGCATGGAGTCAGCATCATCTACACCCTCTTGGTTACCACCATCACTCTTAACTTCTCTTTTGGGCAGAAAGTAAAAGTAGAATGAAAAGAAGAAGGGGAGCAGTGCTTCCCACATTGTTAAGAAGCATATTGAAGCCTGGAATTTCCTGTGGTGCTGTCCTGTTCACACCAACAATACCTTCCAGTTCAATAGGAACCTGCAGCAGAAGGAAAAGGCAAGTCTGCACCCCAAACCTGGGTGGTAGTTCCTAAGAGGAGTCAGAAAGGGAGAGATGGGAAGAAATAGGGAGAATATTCCCACTTTATCTTCAGCCTTCCTCACTGTCCAGTGTCAGGCCACTGGGAACCTGCCTCTGGCTGAGAACAGGATGCTTTTCTCCCATCTTTTTTTCCTGAAAACCATGAGACCCTAAGGCCCAATCCTGTCCAGAGCAGTTCTTGGACTGAGGGTTCAGAGGAACGTGGAAGAGAGGACCTGATTCATCAGCTCCTCTCCTCAGCCATGAAAAACTACCAGGAGAGTCCATGGCACATCCACTTCCCATGCCCCTTGGTGGTTTTCAGCCTTGTCACAACCTGAGTCCATACCTGTGGCAAAGCCATTCCACAGGAGGGAGCAAGGAGGTTCAAGGACATGGCTAATGCCCCAAGGCTTTGCATTTTTTGGGACCTGTTCCATGTTGGGAGCAGACTGTGTCCCACACTCCAGGCAGTTCTCCTTCCCCCACCCACACACCTGAGCTAGCTTTAATGTTGTCAAGGCAACAGCCAAGCTGCTGCTGGTGAGCAGCAGTGTCAGTGTCCAGCACCCAAAGATGTGCCTCCTCAGGGACCTGCCCTACTTGCTTAACTTGTTGCTCCCTGCAGAGGCAAAGCTGATTTCATCACTCCTATGATTAAAGGGAACAGGGGCTGTGCTGTGGCTTCGTTTGGCAGCAGGGACACACTGCCCAGGCCGAGGGCTGCTCTCCATCCCACCTCTGCAGCCCCAAGCAATGCTGTGCGCCAGCCTTGTGACTCACAGCCTGCTCGGAGTCAGTCTGGGGAGAGCGGGGAAAGCCCCGGGATGGGAGAGGGAATTCTGGCCACCAGAGCTTGGGCTAAGTCAGGATAGGTTGGCAGTGGTTAGAGACAGTGATGGTGCTGGCCCTCCTGGTGGTCTCATTTCCTCACCATCCTCCTGAAAACCTTGATGGGCTAAAACTACATGTGTGTGAGGACTCCAAAGCAGCAGTGCTGCACATTTGGAACTGGTTTCACCACTCAAAAAGATCCTGGTGCAACACTGTCAGCTGCAGTCTGCTGCTCTAGGATGGATTTCAGCCGGAAAGCAGGAAGGAGAAATTTCCTCTGTCCATTTCCACTTTGATCAGGCAGAGATAAGGAACTGAAACAGCTCAGTGATCATTTTCCCTCTCAATCTACACAGCTAAATCTGTAGACTGACTGGGTTTAGTTGCCCAGATTTGAGGCTTGGCTCAGGTCTGTACTTAATCTGTCCCCTTTCTGAGACACATGGACTAACATGGCCCCTGAAAAAGATCAATGGAACTTTAAACCAAGCACCTATAAAAGATAAATGAATGTGACAAAGTAGTTCATACTTGCATCAAACAGAGTTTCTTGGGTGCAGGTCTCAGACTTTAATGAAATTTTTAATTCCTTATGCCTCGCCATCCTTTAGCGGCTGGGGAAACTGAGGCACAGCATGATGACAGCTTACATCTTCAGAGTTGTCCACCCAATGTCAGCCCATTTTGGGCCAGACAAGTACCTAAAAAAGTCTGTTCTGGCCTTTCAGTCTGAAGCCAGAAGGAGTGGCTGTTGCTCAGTTTCTCTGCAGTCAGCCCTCAACCATGTTGTTGAGGTTCCCCGAGACAATACAGGTGTCAGTGTAGTCCCAAAAGTCAAGGAAGGGGTAAGGCCATACCAACAGCTGGGGGTGAGTTAAAATTCTGGATTTCATTTCTCCAAAATCACATTGCATTTTATAAAGGTAAACAACCTGTGAATTCAAGTCTACCTGATATAAAACACTGGATATAAATCCAGGTGGGTTTCACATACACCTGCAGGCACTTCTGCCTCTGCTTGCCATTGCTCCCACATGGCCCTTCCTGCTCTCCATCCCACACCTCTTCCAAGCCACCACACACTGCAGGTACCCACCAGGCCAAACCCATGATCCTGGAAGATGTGTTTGCAAGGGCTAACCAGGCTCTTTCAGAGCTCTCCAAGCTGGGCCTGAGCCAGCAATTAGCTTTTAAAAGAGACAACACATTCCTTATCTCTAAGTCCAGAGGGCTGTAATGCTGGGAGCCTGATTGGGTAGCTTTGGTCCCTCAGAAGAGATCAGATAATGCTTTGTTTCATGGGGATTTCTCCGTGTATTTCCCTATAGGCTGCTTTATGAACTTAGCTGCTGGAGTGTCGGGACAAGAGTTTGAAATAGAAAGACCATCTAAAGAAACTTCCATGCAAAATCACATCTTTGGCTGTGTCCCTCTTGCCAAGGTGGAACTGTGGATTTCATTGGAGCTGCTCTTTGGCAGACAAACCTCAGGCTGAATCCTTGGCAGGAACAGACACATTGCTGATGGAATTAAAATCTCATTTTAAAATAATTTCTGTGCCACAGGTTTATAATAAATAAATTCTGTGTGTTTGCTGCAAGCAGAGGGGATAAAGCTGTTGTTGTGCCTTGCATGTCTCAGTGGCTCAGTGGATATGAACTGCCCTGAAAGACATGAAAGACAACAGCTTCTGTATCAGCCCTAAGCATTTCTCTGCTATATTTGCCTCAGCTGGAGTGTTTGGGATGTGGTTACCCTGCCAGTATTGCCACTGTGGGTGTTGGGGGTGAATACACTTGGGATAGAGTTTCCAAGCAGGAAGATTCAGATAAACAACTGCTTTGAGGTGAAAATTAGAGAGTCCGTGTTACACCCACCTCTTGGATTTGTAACTGACTATTCACCCTGAAAATCTGATTCTAGGAACTCAGCATGTCCCGTCAGGAGCAGAATAATACCACAGAAACCATGGCCAGCCTGAGTCCTGGATGCTGAGCACTGTGATTAACTCCTCAGGAATCTCTCCAGAGCAGGTCATGTTTTCTGGGCTTTTTCAGGTAATTATTTCAAACCTTGAACCTGTGAATGAAGATTGTAAACAGTTCTCAGTCCAGCATCTTAGAGAAAGATGTGAAATGCATCAAATGAATAACGGGCTCTGACCTGTTTGCTCATGTGTAAAGTGAATAAATAAGTGTTTTGACCCCACAGGAGGAGAGAGCTGCAAAAGCAGCAATTGGATTTCTCTATGAAGTGATACAGGGCAAAATGGCCAACCTGAAATAGCTACCAGCTCACTCAGCACATGGACAGATCAGCAGCAGCCAGGACTCAGCCAAACTGAGTTCTGCTTCCTCGGATGCCTCTCACTGAGTTAATTATGTGCCGTTGCAGTTTCCATGATTCAGGCCCTGTCCTGTATTGGCTCTGGCCACGCTCTGCTCTAGCACATCACTCTAACTCCCACTGCGACAGCCTGGGCTGGGCTACAGCTGGTTCATCCAGCCACATCCCCTCACAATGATTAGATTATCTGGTAAGGGAGTTTTGGAAGGTTCCCTTAGAGAATGAAGGAGAGATTGTGGAGTGACGTGTCCCGATAGCCGTGCACAGCAAGCTCTGCAGACAACGGATCTCGGGAGGGAGTTGTCTGCTAAGCAGGATGTTTGCCTTTGGTGTGGGCTCAGTTTCTTGCCCTGACACAGATTTCTTCATCATGTTAAAGTGAGACTGAGAGTCCAGCCCTCTTGCCTGAAGGGATGGGGAGCATAACTCTGTTTTGGATTGGAAAATGGTCTTCAGATAAGGGGCAGATCAGCCCATATGGAATCACAGACTGGTTTGGATTGGAAAGGACCTTAAAGATCTTCTAGTTCCAATGCCCTGCCATGGGCAGGGCACCATCCACCAGGCCAGGTTGCTCCAAGCCCTGTGCAACCTGGCCTTGAACACTTCCAGGGATGGGGCAGCCACAGCTTCTCTGGGCAACCTCTGCCAGTGCCTCACCACCCTCACAGGGAAGAATTTTGTCTGTATTTCTAACATAAATTTCCCCTATATAATAGAGACCACACGTAAGAAAGACTCTGGTCTCTCCCTCAGTGCTGCCAGGGATGCTAGGCTAAACAGCAGCCTAGGTGTCCCATAGTGACATTCCCACTTACAGGGAAGGAAGTTGTAAATGCAGGAGGGTGAGGGACAGGGAGTACAAAACCACTTTTGAGAATCACTGTAGAACAGCCTCAGCCTTTGTGCTGTGGTGACAAGCCTTGGGGTAACAAGGAACTTGGTTCAGACGCTGCATTTCAGGGTTGCATTTCAGCAGCAGCAGCAGCAGCAAACTGATCTCTGATGGTTAGGGGAGGAATGGAATCCAGATCGGAAAGCCCTGCTGAAGGATCACAGGGTTATATAAAGATGTGCCCCAGGAGACTGCAAGAGGTTTTTGCATTTATTAGTCATTTAAAAAATAATGCAAGCTGCATCCTCATTCTCAGCTGTTGTCTGTTCTTGCTTGGGGAGGATCAGTGTATTCCTGAGAGGGCTGGAGGGGTGTTGGCTGCATGGAGACATACCCAGACTCTCACCAAACAAAGGCAGATCACTGCTCCTGAGGCACAGAGGGGCTGATGGGGACAATGCTAAGGACTTTCAAATCCCACCAGGTGCTCAGTGAGTCATGGGTCCTGCAGGAGACAGTCTGTGCAGTTATGTGATCAAAAACCCTACGGGGAAGGGTATGCACACGAAAGCAAAGTTCAAGTCTGTCTTCTGGTGTCTAATTTTGAGTGCTCAGATTTTCAGTTGTAGCAGTCTAAATGCAAGAGATTATAGAATCAGAGAACTGTGGAATAGTTTGATTGGAAGGGACATTAAAGATCATCCAGTTCCAACCCTGTCATCGGCAGGGACACCT
>NW_008651873.1:34911-51260 GCF_000695815.1 Acanthisitta chloris
CCCCTTCAGGGGAGGGGCCAGCCACAGCTTCTCTGGGCAACCTGTGCCAGAGCCTCACCACCCTCACAGCCAAGAATTTCTTCCTAATATCCCATCTATCCTTGCCCTCTGGCAGTGTGAAGCCATTCTCCCTTGTTCTGTCCCTCCAGACCCTTGTCCAAAGTCCATCTCCAGCTCTCTTGGAGCCCTTTCAGGCACTGGAAGGGGCTCTAAGGTCTTCCTGGACCTTTCTCTTCTCCAGGCAGAACACCCCCAGCTCTCCCAGCCTGTGTCCATGGCAGAGGTGCTCCAGCCCTTGGAGCATCTCCATGGCCTCCTCTGGACTCTCTCCAACAGGTCGATGTCCTACTGATATTGGGGGCCCAGAGCTGGACACAGTGGGGTCTCACCAGGGAGGAGGAGAGGAGTAGAGAGGCAGAATCCTCTCCCTCATCATGCTGCCTGCGCTTCTAGGGTTTAGCTCAGGACGTTGCTGGATCATGAGGAATTTGGGCACACAGTTTCACATATCTAATCCCCAAACACAAGCTGCCCCAGTTAAAACCAGTCTGCTTGGAGGATCACACCAGCTGGATGGTGCTGCAGAGGGAGCTGCTCCCACCAGCTTGTCCCTGACAGCCCTCAGAGCAGCAGAGTGGCAGGAAGGAGGTGGCACAATGAGATGTAATTACTGGGGGGCTCCCCAAAAGCTCATTACCAAATCAGTGTGTGTGTGAGATGTGAAGCAGCTGAAACAGAGATGAACATCGCCTCCAGGCTTAGCAAAAATTATCTTCAGCTCCTAGGATCAGGTGGAACATGCATGTTGAATCCTCTTTTTAGCATTTCCTGAGCATGGCTTGCAAAGGAAGGGCCCTAAATACACATTTTAACCAAAGACACTAATTTCTGTTGAAGTGCTGTCCTCAGCTGTGATCATTGGAGGCGCTGGAGCAAGGTAAGTAGCGTCTGGCAGTGGGAAAGCTCATCTCCTCATCTAATTAAGCTGCACATGGGCTCCCTGACAGCAAAGAGGCATCAAGAGGCTCAAACCCCCACGATTTATACAGATTTTCTGCTGTTTGCATGGGGTTTCTCTTCCCTGCATGATTTACATGGTATTCCACTCCTTTAGAGAGCCTTTCTCCTGCTAGGTGCTGTGGAGCAAGGCCATGCATGATTTACACACAATTATCTGCTGTTTTGAGTCTTTCCAAGGTTTCTTGATTGAGTCTCATTCCCAAATTCACCATAGATTTCTGTGTTTCAGTTCCTTGAGTTACACATTCAGGGACTAAAGCAATAATTATTACTGGGCCCCATTAGGAAAAAAAAAAGATTTTTGGCCATAGGTGATTATAGTTTCCACAGCTGACTCAGTGTCCCATAACTGGCAGAGGATAATGGATTTAATAAATAGCTCTGATTAAGTCTGATGTTATTTTTAAATAATTTCAAAAACTGTTACTCTAATCCCTCCGTGCCTGGCAGAAAGGAGGATGCTTAGAAGTTAAAATTAGTTCCTTAACGTTCAGCCTGGTGTGAAGTTACAGACGCTCCAGGGCTGTCCTGGTTTCCTGGGGCATCCGCTTACAGCACAGCCAAATGGACATTAACAGCTGCCTCTGGAAAGTGGGAATGGGCTCCAACAACTCATGCTCAGCCCTGCTGCTGCTGCTCTCCTTCCTGAGGCTCCATCAGCTCTGCAGGAGCTCCCACTGACTCCAGCCCAGCTGATGGGATGATTGGTTGATATTACACTTCACAAGCTGTCTTCCTGCACAGAAATTCCCTTTCCCTTAATTTCCAGGGAATTCCCAGCTCTTCCAGGTTTTATCAATAAATATAGATCCCTTCTGTAAAAAATCAATGTGACTATTTTGGGATTTCAGCACCTACATTTCAGACTGATCCATTTCTTGGCTGGAAAAAGGCACTGATGATCACTTTGCCTTGAAAAGCACTACCAGAGTTGGTCCCATGGCCATGGAAGGAGCTGTTTCAGGCGACTTTATGGAAAACCATACTTCTTTCCTCCTCTTCCTTTTCCTCCTCCTCCTTTTCTCTCCTATGGAGATAGGCTGGGAGAGCTGGGGGTGTTCTGCCTGCAGAAGAGCAGGCTCCAGGGAGACCATTCCACTGCCTAACAGGGCTCCAAGAGAGCTGGAGATGGACTTTGGACAAGGGTCTGGAGGGACAGAACAAGGGGGAATGGCTTCTCACTGCCAGAGGGCAGGGTTAGATGGGATATTGGGAAGAAATTCTTGGCTGTGAGGGTGGTGAGGCACTGGCACAGGTTGCCCAGAGAAGCTGTGGCTGCCCCATCCCTGGAAGTGTTCAAGGCCAGGTTGGATGGGGCTTGAAGCAACCTGGTCTAGTGGCAGGTGTCCCTGCACATGGCATAGATGATCTTTAAGATCTCTTCCAATCCAAATCATTCTAGCATTCTATGATTCTATGAACTGACACATCCCCATGGCTCCCTGGCTGCAGAGGAGCAGGAGGAGAAAAATCAGAGGAGTGGGAGAAAAGCAGAGGAGGGGCAGAAAAGCAGGACCACATTTTTACAGCTGCTACACTAAATTAGAGGAAACAACAAGCTGCACCTTGAGCCTCAGAAAATCCTGCTGCAGTGCTCCACTTTGCCTCTGGCTCAGCAGTAAGACAGGGATAACAATAAATCCCTTCTCCCACCTTCTGCATGTCCTGATTAGACAGACTGTAACGGACAGGGGCTGTCACTTATTCTGTGCCTGCTCCGTGCCTGGCACAATGCAGCTCTGATCCTGACTCCTGCCTGCAGCTCTGCACCAACAATAGCACTGACACGGAGCTGATGGTTGGCCATGGGGAGGTCACTGGCTGCCCAATGCCTGCTGCCCCAGGAGGGACTGGAGCAGGCTGTGGGGTTAGCACTGCCTCCCTCCAGGATTGCATGCCAGGAGGATGGATCTCAAGTGAAAATGGAGGAATATCTAGGCTCCATTCCTGCCACACTTGGGAATGCCTCACTATCATGAAGACATGAAAATGTGGCAGGGGAGGTTTAGGTTGGATATGAGGAAAATGTTCTTCACCCAGAGGGTGGTTGGGTGCTGCAACAGCTCCTGAGGCAGTGGTCATGGCCCCAAGCCTGACAGAGCTCAAGGAGGGCTGGGACAACACTCTCAGGCACGTGGTGGGATTGTTGGGGTGTCCTGTGCAGGGTCAGGAGTTCAACTGGAAGATCCTTGTGGGTCCCTTCCAACTCAGGATATTCTATGATTCTGTGATCCCCCAGCAGTTACCACACCAGCTGGTTCAGGAACTCACACTCCTAGTTCCTCAGTGTTAGAGTAACTAATAAGTTAAACTAATTTGTGGATGTTAACTTAATGGACTACATTATTGCTGATGCAGAGGACACGCTGGGTGAGAGCAGACGTTTGGGGGCTGGCAGGGATCCCTCCCTCTGCTCTCTCTCTGCCAGCTGAGTTCTCCTCTCACAGAGAGGTTGCTCCAACCCACTGCTGTGGCTGTGCAGCATCCCGTGATGGATCCTGGGATGTTCCTGCCTTGTCTCACCCTGCCAAAGATGCCACACGCTGACACCTTTCCTGACTGGCACCTTTCTCTGCACCTATCCAAGAAACATGAAAAAAGCAGAGGAGGATTCTCTTAGGGTTTAAAATAAGTATTTTCAAGTCTGCACCAGCAGGAGCCTCACTGAGGTGCAGTGGTGGGGCAAAGGGTGGCAGGGTGGGGGAGAGCAGCCTCAAAAACACCCTCTACACTGGAACTGCAGCTTTTCATACCTGTCAGGATGTGGATTTTCAGCTTGAGCACACAAGGCTGAGCTCAGGGGACACTGTCATATAGATTTAGGGTTTTCTCTCCTTTCCTCTCCATTAGCTGTGATACCTTCTTATTATGCTGAAAACCAAAACTTCTTTTCCTCTAGTGGTTGTTCCCTTTCCCATTTGGCAAATATTGATCTGTCTGTGTCCTCAGTGTGGGTTCAGAGCCTCCCCTCAGCCTCAGCCTGCTCGTGGGGCCGAGTGCGTGTCGGTGCCACCTCTCATGCCATCAGGGGCTGGAGCAAAGGACAGGGAGGGAGATGTTCATCCATTTGCACATGTTTTTCCCTCCCCATCCTCTCCCTCCCTGTGCTGGTGGTGACAGAGAACTGAACAGGATGGGGCTGATTGTCCTTGACAGGTGGAGAGGGAGTGGAAGGAGCAGGGAGAAAAAGAGCAGCCCAGGATAACGATGAACTTCTCGCAGCCTTGTTCCACATTCACATCCTGCAGCACCTTGGGAGAGAGCTCTCCAGTCAGGGGACCAAAAGCTGGAGGCTGCCCTGTGCAGGAGGCTGCCCCCACTTACCTTGCGGTGTGATTTTAAGCCAATTTAATTAAATTGCTTGGCAAGGTGGCAAGGACTCATCTATTTCAGCTTGAGCCAGGCCTGTTTTGATTTAGTGTTGGCTGATTAGGAATTAGTGGAAACAAACCACTCAGAAAACAAAATTAGAGGGTGCAGGCTAACTTTTGCACCAGATTAAGTTGAATTAAAAAGCAATTGAAATGTAATTTTCCTGTCTCAAGCAGCCAAGAAACAAGATAATGCAACCAGTGGCACTTGAAGCTTAAAAATACAGCAGCTAGGATTAGCACAACTGGCTTTTAATGCCTGCAAACAACAGATTTATTTGGAGGTCTCTCTCAAACCTCCCCCACCACCTTCCACACAAAGCTTTGAACATCTCGTTTGATTTGCCTTGACATGCAGAATTGGGGTGACCCTGGGATTTGAATCCATGGCTCAAAGCAGCCCGGGTATTGCACAGTGTGTCTCCATAAGTATTTCCATGCTGGAAATAACCACACAGTGAACTAGTTGTTCCCTGTAACTCCTATAGTTGAGTCTGAAATGGCTCTGTGTATGTGGCTGGCAAGGTGCAGAGGCCCAGAAAGCAGAGAGTGCAGACCCCAGCAGTGGGTGCTGTTCCCTCCTCCCTCCCAGCACCATCTCACTCCAACCTTCCTGCAGCTCTGAATTTCTCTGCTCCCTATGTCCCATGCAGGAAAAAAAAAAGATGTCAAGTAGTTTAAAGTCAGGTTTTAATTAAATATTTTAATAGCTGCTTTCCTTTACCCATTTGGGAAATGCTGCTCCTCCCTTCCCCATCGGCTGGGCCAGGCTGGCACCTCTGCACACACAGAGCTGTACAGAGAGAGGTTTTCAGGGATTTGCTAAAAAGGATGATGGCTTGGAGGGTGTGCAAAGACAGGATGTCTTCAGCACATCAGAGTCCTCAAAACTGCCCGAGGTGCTGCAGCCAAGCTGTTGCAGTGGTGGCTTTGGGGACAGGGATGCTGCTGTCCCAGTTGGCTGGAGCAGTGGCACACGCAGGAGGACAAGCTGTGCCAGCAGCAAGAGCATCAGCACAGGACTGGGGTTATGGCTCTGTGGATAAGAGCCTGGAGGAGAGGAGACTGAGGGGGGATCTCATCCCAGTCTGTAACTTTCTCACAAGGGGCAGCACCAGTCTCCTCTCTGGTGACCAGTGACCGCACCTGAGGGAGCAGCATAGAGCTGTGTCAGGAAAGGGGTAGGTTGGATTTTAGGAAAAGGTTTCTTTCCCCAGATGGTGTCTGGGCACTGGAACAGCTCCCGAGGGCAGTGGTCACAGGACCAAACCTGACAGAGCTCAAGGAGTATTTGGACAATGCTCCTCAGGCACATGGTGAGATTCTTGGGGATGTTCTGTTCAGGTCCAGGATTTGGACTCGATGATTCTTGTGGGTCCCTTCCAACTCAGGATGTTCTGTGATTCTATTCTATGATTGCAAATGATCTCTTGACTGATGGCGACTGTGATAAGCACAGAACACAGAACATGAGCTACCCAGCAGCTCCTGGCCAAACTCTAAAGGACCCATGAAGATAACAGGCTCCTGATGGGTTTCTCTCTATGCCACCTCTCACCTGTCTCAGTCAGCAGATCAGTGCCTGATGATGCTCAAAGTTTCTTAATCTTGTCTTGGCTCACTTGCAACCTCTGTGCAGACAATTCCACTCAGCTGCCTCCTGGCTCTGTAGTCCTGGGCCCTGCTAACCAAAGGTGTCTGGTCTCCTGGCCTGCAGCACCACAGCTACCCAGACAAAAGAGAAGACATGTCCAGACTGCCTGTCCCCTGCACAATAATGGAGTGGCAGTGCCCAGAGTGCCCCTTGTGTCACAGGACAGTGTAGGGATACAGGCTGGCATCACCCATGAAGGGTCTGGGCAAAACCAAGGAGTTCTGAGGGGCAAGTGGTGGCCCAGCAGAAGAGCATCCATCCCCATCCATCTTCCTCCAGGGAGCAGCTGGAGATAATGGGGGGGCTGTCCTGGAAACAGCCAATCACGGGGAGGAGCTGGAGGGTATGAGGCTCCATGGGGGCAATAAAAGAGGCAGTTGAGGGGAGGGAGGCATGAGAGAGAATTGAGGTTTGTTTTTGTGGGTTTTTGAGCTGGTGGGTGGCTGTTTATTTTGTTATACCCTGTAGTGAGGCTTCTGACAGGGCTCTCTAGGCTGTTTGGGGCTCTGCTGGGTTTTCTGCTTGGCTGATGTCAGTCAGTGGGGGAGTTGTGGTGCCCTTCTGCTCAGATGAGGGTGGAGGAAGCTTCCAAAAAGTAAGCCTTTTGGGGGTATCACTGTTTTTATCTGTTGAGGAAAGGAAGCTGGAGCAGACCTTGAGGTACAAGTGTAGGGCTTAAGGCTTATGGTGGGATGTTGGTTTAAGCCAAGTAGTGGCTTATCCTGGCCCCTCTGTGAGCTGGAGAGGTCTGCAGCTGGGTGACTGGGTCGGAGAGGTGATGCTGCTGTTGCCTAGTCTTGTTATTAGGGCGGGAAAGAGGAGATAGAGAACTAGAAAAGAAAACCACCAAAACGTTAAATGTATCAATGTGGCATGAGGGAGCTCTTGGAGGCTGGTCAGAGCCACAGGTGTTGGCTGTAAGCCTGGAGGGAGGGTGAGGAGGCACCATCTGTCTGTGATTAGCCCCTGAGTGTGTTGATGCACAACTTGGGTTTAGGGGTCCTATGTTGGTGTCTGCTCTGGAAGCACCTCCACTTCTGCTGGGTAGGAGCTTTGTTTTCTCTGTCAAGAGCTGCCTGAAGGTCAACTCTTAGTTTTATTTGTGTGCATATCTGTGCCTTTCACTATGAGGTACATAAGAATTATTTTTACCTGTCCATATTTCATGTTGTTCCCCTGGCAATCCTTACTAGTTGCTGGGTTTCAGGAAAACTCTTTACTCAGTTGAACTTGGTCACTTCATGCCACTGCAGGTGACTGTGGGTCTTTCCTAGTTGGGGGTGCTGGTGTAGGAAGCCAAGTTGGGCTGTGTTGTAGGGTGGGAGAGGTTTGTTTGTGGCTACTTGTCCTGAAATCAGACCTTGAGCTGATCCTTTGGGAGGCAAGAGGCCTTGCCAGGCTTGGTCTGTGTGTCTAAGTAAACCTAAAAGCCTGGGGATCAGAGCTGGAGGAAGGTGGTGTTTCTATAATCGTGGGGTGTCTGTGTCTGGCTTCCCCATGGGATTACAGCAGCAGCTGTAACTTTTGCAGCCTGGTATTAAGTGATAGTTTGTGCTTCTGCTTAGTTCAGTGGCTCAGCTGCAGTGAGGATCCTATTGAGCCCTGCTTAGAGCAGGGAACCTGCAGCATCTCCTTTACTGGGAGTGTGGGGGGAAATATGTGGTGCAGGCTGCTGGTGGGACTGGGGGGTCTTAGACCCCTCTGTGGACAGAGGTGGATGCTGCTGAGCAGTTTTGATCTGACCCTGCTCTGTCCTGAACCCCAGAAGCACGTGAAGGCGTTCAGCTGAAACTTCTCTCGACCCTGCCAAGATGCCAGGCACAAAGCACAGTGACCACATGAATAAATTCAAGAACAAGGGCAAGGATGCAGCTGTGAGTATCTACCTCCTCCTGCCTGTGCCAGCCCCTTCAGGCCATGGCAGAGCCCACTGGGGTTTGCCTGTTAGAAGGAACTGATGGAAAGGCTTCTGAAGGTCCATGGCCCCCAAATCTAGCTGTATGGGGCAGCAGAGGGTGGGCAGGAGGATGGCTCTGCCAGTGGGGATGCTCAGGTGGCTTTTGAGATGTGGTGTGGTGCTGGCTGGGCTGCAAGGAGCATGGTGGTATGGGCAAAGGGGACATGAGTTTTGGTGGGTGACTCAGGGCTGGGCTGGTGAGTGTGCTGGGGAAGGGGGATGGCTCAGCCCCAGCCTGCTGAGCTTTCAGCAGCAGTTATCCCTGCGGAGCGGGGGCTCTTATGGGATGTCAGACCATGCGATCTGTCAGCTTGCTTTAAGCCAGTAAAGAAGATGAGGGTTTGCCTTTCAAGTTCAGCAAATCTACTTTTAACAACTCCCACTGGTTGCTGGTTCATCCAGCAGCCCATGTCCTTAGGAGGCACTAAAGGGAAGGTTTACTCTGTCCCATCTCCCACATCACTCTTGAGGCTATAACCAGCCTTCTCCCCTCCAGGCCCTGCGGAGGCAGAGGGTGGAGGTGAGCATCGAGCTGCGAAAGGCCAAGAAGGATGAGCAGATCCTGAAGCGCAGGAATATTTCCTTTGGTTTGGTGGAGCTGAAACTCTCTCCAGAACAAGACAAGCCAAATGAGGTGAGTTCTGAGTGCTCTGCACCTAAGCAGGATCAGTGCAGTAGGTATCATCCCCTGCTTGGACCACTACTCAAGTCTACCTGAGGTGGCCTGGGTTAAGTAGCCAGTGCCTTTCCTGATCACCATGCCCAGTGCTGGGGAGTGCTGCAGGCTGCCTGGCCTTTCTCTGTGCTATTTTTTCATGGAGGGGATGTCCTCTTGGCCTCCCTTGATGGCAGGTAGAACAGGCTGGTGCTCCAGCTTGCTGGGAGGTGGTGCAGCTCCTGTCTGGCTCCCTGCATAGCAAGGGGTAATTACTGAGCTCTCAGGCCCATTACGGTGTGTCAGTGACTCTTTCCGTGCTTGATTATAAGCATTAGTTGCCTTGAAGGCTTTTGTGGATTCTCTTCCTCTGCCTCATTTCGAAACTGCATTGCATAAGGAATAGACATTGCTTAGATATGAAGTGGTGACTGACTTGGGTCTAGACAGCTGATTGACTGTGGAGATTAAACCAGAGGGAGTCCCAGCTCCCTGTCTGACTCTGAATCATTCCCTGTGACACAGATTATTCAGCTGTCCTTGGAGGAGATCTCTGAAGGTGTGAATGGAAGTGACACCAAACTGCAGCTGCAAGCCACACGGGCTGCCAGGTATGCACCCAGCTGCCAGTACTGGGAGGAAGGAGGCTGGTGGATCTGCAGTGGGTCCTGTTGGCCAAAGACATTTGTTCCTGATTGAGGAGCTCTTTAGAGAGATGACAATGGGGGAAGGAGCCTGGTAACCTGAACTTTATTCAGGAACCTGAGCTGGTGCCTGTTCTGTGCCCTGCGTGCCATGCTTGATTTTGTCACAGTATTGGGCAGTGCCTGTGGCAGGGCCCTGTGTGGCTGAACCCAACTGAGGGGTTACCTGTGGCTCCCATTACTGTACCTGTCCTGTGCCAGGGATTGTGTTGGACCTCACAAGAAATTGAGTGCCAACTGCTCGGGCAGGACAAGAGCCTGGCTCTAAGGGTCAGTGCTAAGCAGAGCTGTCCCCACAGGGATGAGGACAGAAAGCATCACAGGGTGCCACCATCACCCAGCTGGCAGCAGGGATGTCTCCTGAGGGCCCAGGAGAGGCTGCATCCCTGCTGGTACCTCCATGGCTGGATTGAGCTGTCACATCAGTGATCTATCTGCCTGTGTGCTGGAGGACCAGCACCATTCCCAGTGGCTGTGAGGATGTCAGAGCTTCCAAGGTGCTAACTGGGGACTGGCCGGAGCAGGCCCCTCCTGAAGGGACAAGTCACAACCAGCTCCCTCCCCTGCTGTGCAATGCAGAGGTGGCTTTCTGCCCAGGGTGCCCTGACAGTATAGTGAGCTGTGGGTACCACTGGCAGCACGAACACAGCTCTGAGCTGTGGGTTCACACCTTCACACAACCCTCTGCCAGCACTCCTGAACCAGGCTTGGAAGCAGATCTGGCTGAAAGAATCTTTCTCTGGCTGTCTTTGACTCAATCCATGCCCTGATCCCATCTCCCTGGCAGCTCCATGTGCTGCTGTGCAAGTGTGAGGCAGGAAACAGCAGCAGGGAGTTGGTGACTCTAGTTTTTAGCTGGAAAAGCACCCTGAAACTTCATTCTAAATGTGGGCTCTGGTCTGTGCAGGGCTGGGCAGTGCTGCTGAGCCAGGGAGCAGAGGAAGCTGTAAGACTAAGACCACACATTGTAGATACTGATTTCTCACTGTCTCAAATTCCTGCGAGGTGGGAAGCATGGAATATTGTCATAGTCCTAAAAGGATGTGTGAGGTCTTGCACTCCAAGAGACACCCTGCTGTTGCTTCAGCATCTTCAGCTGTGTCTTTCCTCTCTATAGCAACCCTTTGCTGAGGTGGGATGCTGAACCAGCATCTTTCACAGGTGATGCTTCCCCTGCAAGCCACAGTCTTGTACATGACCACAGGGTTATGGGGTGTGTGACACCACATGGGGTTCTCATGGCAGGCTGTGCTTCTCTCTTGCAGGAGAATGCTGTCCAGGCAGAAGGATTCCCCCATCAATCAGATCATCGAGCTGGGGATCATCCCCAGGATGGTGGAATTTCTGAACCGTGCTGACAATGTTCTCCTGCAGTTTGAGGCAGCCTGGGCACTGACTAATATTGCTGCTGGCAGCTCTGAGCACACTAAGGCTGTGGTGGATGGAGGAGCCATTCCAGTCTTCGTCTCCCTCCTGTCCTCCCCACACATGCACATCAGTGAGCAGTCGGTGTGGGCTCTGGGCAACATTGCAGGTGAGGAGAGGTGTAGGGGCACACAGAGGCTCACTGACTGAGCCAGTGATGGGGAGAAAATATATTGGTGCTCTTCAACATAGCCCCATCTCCCTGCAGCTTTGTCTCCAAGCTGCTGCCCCTACTGAACCCCTTAACCCTTCAGCCCCTTGGTGTGGCCTGGCAGCCTTTGAGACCCTGTCTTGGTTCTGCAAGAGAATTTTGGCCAAAGCCAAGTGCAGGACTCCTCCCTCCTGGGATGGTTTATCCCACTAATGTTATCAGTAGGGAGAATAGGATGGGTCATGTCTGGTTAGCCTGCCACCATTCAGCCATGTTGGCACTCCAGTCTGTCCAGTAAATCCTTCCCACCTGGAAATACCTAATGTATGTCTGGTGGGTCAGCCTGGACACCCAGCCCTGACCCTGCAGGTCTGATGTTTGATGTTGACTGTCTTGTGACTTGGGCAGATGCAATAACCAACCCTTTTTCATCTGAACAGGTGATGGTCCTATCTACAGAGATGCTCTTATCAATTGCAATGTCATTCCTCCCTTGCTGGCTCTAGTGTCACCTGTAACTCCAGTAAATAACCTTCATTTTCTTGACTTAACAGCTCTTAATCACTTGGGTGAATCTGGTCTATCTACAGGCTGTTTGTATAATTGAATCAGACCCTGTCCTAAACGGCTTTTATGGCCCTGCCTATGCACAAAGCTGGGGAGGCCAAGCAGACAGTCTTCAAGTCAGAGTGATATCTTCCAGTCTTGGCTTTCCTATTCAACTTTGACTATCTCAGGCTAGGAATGAGATGAAACTGGTGCAAGGCACGCTTGTATATGCATGTGGAAGGGATGAACTTGCCCTTCAAGCTTCCTCTGACTGCTTTTGGGTAGCTCTAAACTGTTGAATTTGTGGCTTCTCTTTTCACTTCTGCAATGGTGCCTGCCCCACTGCCTTCTGTCTCGGAGGGAGGAGGACTGACACAGGATGGCATAAGGTGGACTGAGAAGCTCTTGGGGGCAGTGAGGATCTTACACCTCCCTTGTGTTTCAGATTGGATTCCTGAGGAACATCACCTGGGTACTGTCAAACCTCTGCAGGAGGAATAACCCCTGCCCTCCCTTGGATGCAGTGCATAAGATAATGCCAGTCCTCATCTCCCTCATTGAGCATGATGACAAGGACATCATCTCTGACTCCTGCTGGGCTATTTCCTATGTGACTGATGGCTCCAATGATCGCATCCAAATTGTGGTGGACACAGGGGTTCTCCCAAGGCTGGTGGAACTCCTGGCCAGCATGGAGCTGAATATTTTAGTAAGGAACAATCAGCAATTTCCTTCCTCTAGTCCCTTAATGTAGAAACATCTGAGGAGAGGGAAGGCACATCTCCTCATTCTTTGTGGTCCCTGTGGTCTCCTGTTCCCTCAGCCTGCAGTACTGACTGCTTGGTTGTTGAGCCGCTGCTCGGTTCCAGCTTGCTGTGGCTGGAGACTGATATAGAGACTCTAAATCTGCTTAGAGCAAACAGGAGGACAATAGGTCTGTAAATAAACAGCAATCACCCACAATGCTCTCCTTATTTGAAGGATCAAGCACTTAGTGAGGGATCTAGCTGGGCTTTCTGACATGTATCCCTTGAGGTAAGGACTCTCCTTATCTCTTTAATCTCTGTCTAGACTCCAGCTCTCCGTGCCATTGGGAACGTGGTCACAGGGACTGATGAGCAGACCCAGGCAGCTATTGATGCTGGAGTCTTGGCTGTCTTGCCCCGTCTCCTGCGACACACAAAGCCAGCCATACAGAAGGAAGCAGCATGGGCACTCAGCAACATTGCAGCAGGGCCTTGCCAGCAGATCCAGCAGATCATCACCTGTGGATTATTGCCACCTTTAGTGGAGTTGCTTGACAAGGTAAGGGCTGGGGGCAGTGCTGCTGTGGGAGCAATGCAGAGGTTCATGAGGTCTGTGGTGCCTCATCTGTGAAGCACTGAGCCCTAGGAGCCACCTAAGCAGGATGTGTTCCAGAGCTGTTGAGATCCTTGGAACAGCCTGGGCACTCAAACTTGTTAGTACACCTGCATGAAAGCATGTCCTGGAGCTATTCTTGGCAGCTCTGCTAGGTGTCCACCCATCACCCAAAGGGCTGAGGAAGGGTGGTCACTCCAAGCTGAGTACAAGGAAGATGGCTATCCTCACCTTGCATTGATCCTAGGGAATGCCTTCGTTGTGCTGCTTTTTCAGGGTGACTTCAAATCTCAGAAGGAGGCTGTGTGGGTAGTGGCCAATTTCACAACTGGAGGAACAGTGGATCAGGTGGTGGAGCTTGTCCGTTCTGGGGTCCTCAAACCTCTGCTCAACCTGCTCTTGTCCAAAGACAGCAAAATTATCCTGATCATCCTGGATACCATTTCAAATTTCTTCCTGGTAAGATCTCCTGGTCATCCTAGGTACCATTTTGAATCTCTTCCTGATAAGATCTCGTCTCCTGAATTCCTTCTCCAAAAGAGCAGTGAGGAGAGAGCCAAATGCTCACATTGTGTGGTTAGAACATAAGCTGCTGCTTTTGGAGTAAGAGACTTCATGTTGTTTAACTTGTTCTTGGATACTCCTGGGTTATCCAAAGGGCTTGCCAAAATTAAGTTTCCAAAGTGTTCATCTTTACCTCCTGCTAGCTGGTTTGGTTGACAGTCAAGCCACTGCACAGTCATCCCAGCAGGGACTCGTTTCCCATACACATGGTAGTCATATCCCTGGCATCAGGCAGGGACTGTAAATGCAGAGGCTGTGATCCTTTGACTTGTAGATCAAGGTTTAATTACAGTAAAGACCACCTCAAACCTGTTACTGATATAATGTTCTGTTTGCTTGCTTGATTTTTCTGGTGTTCCAGGCAGCTGAGAAGCTGGGACAGACAGAGAGGTTGTGCCTGCTGGTGGAAGAGCTTGATGGGCTGGAGAAAATTGAAGACTTGCAAACCCATGAGAACAACATGGTCTACAGAGCTGCCCTGAACATCATAGAGAAATACTTTTCTGGGGAGGTACGTGACCCCTTCGTGTTTCTCTGAAAATATGAAGCTATTATGCACTAGAATGAAACAAATACTGAAATATGTGGAGGTTTCCTCCAAAAACCTGACTAGAGTAGTCCTTGCAGCTTCTTTCAGCTGCTTTTAAAGGTCTGTAAAAGCTCCAAGTTGTCAGCCAATGAGTTGCACAACAGACAGAGATGCCTTGATAGCATCTTGCTGCTGGAATTCAAACTGGCATCAGCTGGAGTTACTGCAGTTACTGATATGAATACCAAATGTGGAGAAGTTTCCTCCTTCAGAGCTGAGCTGGCTTGTCACTATGAATGGAAGCCTCCTACTCAGCTGATAACAGTGCTCAGGTTGCATTTGGATTACTTGACCCTTCTCGTGCTAATAAACCTATGGAAAAAGAGGATAGGACACCAGCTAGGAGCTCCAAGAGTCCAATGACTGCCATGCTTGGTCCTAGTCTTAGTCCTGCAGGGAAGAGGCTTAGAGGTCTGGCAGATCTCAAAGTTGAGGTTCAGTCTAGATGTGAGTTTGGTTTATCCTTTGCCCAGAACAGGGTCTGTGGGATGTCCCTGTGAGAGGGTGTGGATGAAGCTGTCCTACACACCAGCACCTGTGTGAGGGGCTGGATGCCAGGGGGAATATCTCTCCCAAGCAGTCCTGGCTTGTTGCGGTTCCAAGCAGGCTATTTGATTTAAGTTCTGCTCTAGCCAATCTTTTCCTCTACCTCTGATATCTGAATCCATAGCCTTGGCTGCTTTTGTGTGTGGGATGCAGGGACACTGTGGCTTTGGGGTGCTGTAAAGAACAGGAGGACTTGGTCTGGCCTCCAAGGGCTCTGTTAGAGTCAAACTGAGCTTAACAGCTTGTTGCAGCAGCAGAATTGTAAAAACAAGAATAAAACAGTAAGTTGCTGTAAAAAGCTCAGGTTTATTCAGATGCAGACTCTATAACAGATGGATATCACCTTCCTTCTAGGAAAATTCAGACCTGCAGCCTGGCACTGACCAAGATGGGCTGTATGATTTCTCAGTGAAGAAGCAAGACTTCAACTTCTGAAGCTGAAACTCGGAGCTGGTGGGTGAAGGTGCCCTGATAAAGCTCAAATGTCCAAACCACAAAGAGCAGAGATGCGAGTCCTTTTAACTTCTGAAACTTGTCAATAAATTGCACTTCCAGCTTTGTACTTCTTGCCATAATTATTTCTTCCCTCCCCCTTCTTCTACCCCTCTTTAAGCTGCTGTTGGCAAAGGCATAGGTATTTCCATAGAAACTTAAGGCCTTGCAGAACTGTGCTGGAGTTCCTGGGCATGTTTTCTGGGTGAAAACTTTCTTCTAGTTGCATTAAGCTGCTGGGGAGCAGCATCTTGCCACCAAATCCTTGTGCTGAAACTTCTAGTCTTGACTTGAAGTGGCTGAAGTAGCTCTGAAAAACCATTTAAGAAGTTTGAGAGAAGATCCTTCTAGCAGAGAAGGAACTCAGCCCAGAGGAAGGTGGGTCACTGTCTGCTTGGGTGTTGCTTCACCCCACCATTGGAGCAGTGGGGTCTGGATGTGGGAGTTGTTGGGTTAAATGCTGGTCCTCTGGAAGGAAAGTTGTCAGAGGCACAGATAGTACAGTAGGAATGACTCACCTCTGCTGCAGCTTCCCTGATGCTATCCACTAGCCTGGAGCCCATCGATCTGGCTCTGCCTGGAGCTGCCCTTTAATTCTGAGGACCTGTATTTCAGGTTTCCATTGCATGTCACTGCCCCTTGCCCTCCCTCTCTCCAAGCCCTGCAACTGTGGTCTCCAGCTGCAGGTGAGCAGAAGGTGTGAGGATGGAGTTGATGTGGATCTTGAGTCCATGGCACAAGGGTTATGTGCTGTGGGGTCACAACAAACTGCTGGACCACTGCTCTGTCCTTGCAGTGTTAGTGGGGGGTGGAAGGGTCTCCTGGGACACTTCAGTTCCTGGGGCTTGAAGAATCTCAAAGGCTTTGCTCCATGCCAGATGGGTGGTGACAGCTTTCCCTCCTTGCTTCTGTGGGGGGTTTGACTCTTCAAGATGACCCTGGGTGGGCTCAGGGCTTTGCTTCCTAAGCTGCAGTGGGAGGTGATGTGACAGGCAGCTTAATCTCAAGGGAAAATCTTCTCTCCAGAAAGCAGAACCTCTTCCTCCACCCTGGATCTGTTCATCAGAGGATTTATGCCTTTCTCTTCCAGGCCACCCAGGAAAAAGGGAGTTGGTAGTGAAGTCTGGTTGTGCTCCATGCCCTGCAAGGGGGTGTGCAGCCCTGAGTACAGGTGCCAGAGCTAAGTATTGCCTGTTTCCTATTAAAATGCTGGAAATCTGATGGGAATGCAAAGTGCTTCCTGGTTTTCACTTCTTGGATCCAAAACTATGGACTTAAAACATGATAAAGCAATGCCTGAACATGCAGCTGAA
>NW_008651874.1:0-383 GCF_000695815.1 Acanthisitta chloris
CCAATCCTTAAATTCTCTGATTCTATGTATTTCCAATGATCACTGTCCTTCAAAACAAACAAGCATATCCTGAAATAGTTCCTGGATTACTGAACTAGGGCTAGAGAAGTTATGTACATTATTCTGGGGCTAGATTTTGAAAATCAGGCAGTTTCAGTTTTCCTGCACTCAGCTACAGTTTTTACTCTAAAATATATGCAACAACATGTATATGGCTCCCTCGTGTAGACCTTAGAAGCAATATCCAACTTTTTTATGCATTCCAATGCATTTTTAACATTTGAAATATTTTACAAGCACTAAGGCACATTGTTATTAATGCTTCACTACGTGAAAATAAGTGTTTTTAATTAGCACTGTACAACCTGAAGATAAACGCTGGG
>NW_008651875.1:0-316 GCF_000695815.1 Acanthisitta chloris
ATATATATATACACATTAGCATAGATGTGGAAACTAACAAATGACTTGCAAGCTTAAAATTCCACATTGTTTTCATTTTCTTACTTAATTTTCTAGTGAAGAGTACACCTATTTATTGCAATTCTTGATAACAGAAACAGTTTATTAAAAGTCACCTATGATCCCTCTTGACATAAAAGCCACTTCTCTGATCAACGACATGGATTTTAACCACAGGATGAGATACCAGGAGATCAGTTTTAAGTCGATCAGATCGATGGATATAAACCCCCAACACAAGATCATCACCAATATCAAAGTTAGACTGAGTTGAAAT
>NW_008651875.1:352-13755 GCF_000695815.1 Acanthisitta chloris
TTTTCTGCAGCAAATTCTGTGGTTTCTTCTAGAAATAGGAACAAAGTAAATAAAATGTCACTACACTGGAGGGGTAACCTCTAAAGGAGTCAAAAATGCTCAGTATTGTCTTAGCAAAGAATAACAAGGTAGTAATATTTAAAGTGTTCTTTATATAAGGGGTTAAAATAAAATTATCAGACACGTATGAACATATACATGTTCATGAATATATATTAATATAATATATTCCTATTAACGAACAATTTAAAAAATCAGAGGTCTTCCTCTTGATTGCCATCGGTTCGAGTCAAAAATGCTCAGTATTGTCTTAGCAAAGAATAACAAGGTAGTAATATTTAAAGTGTTCTTTATATAAGGGGTTAAAATAAAATTATCAGACACGTATGAACATATACATGTTCATGAATATATATTAATATAATATATTCCTATTAACGAACAATTTAAAAAATCAGAGGTCTTCCTCTTGATTGCCATCGGTTCTTCTAGAGCGCCACAGTGACTTAAAATTCACACAGTTCAAGAGCCTGCTCTAGACTACAGCCTGCAGTACATTTTGTTCAGTTTATCTTAAGGAAAGCAATTTTTTAAAAAAAGGCAAGCAGAAACTGATGCTTTCTCCATGGATATTTTCCCTGAATTTACCAAACAGTGCAGAACTTCCTCATTAAAAAATTGCAGTGACACCACCATACTTGATAGATATCAAGATACCTACAACCTCATTAATATCAGTAATTTCAATTTTTAAAAACTAATTTCTTAACTTGGCCTCCACAATATTTGAGGAAAAATTATCCAGTTTTACTCTGCATTGCATGAAACAGTATTCCTCATATTTAAACTGAGCATCAGGTTAAAACAGTGGCAATACACCATTTACAGCATAAAGTAAATAGAAATGATAAAATAACAAAAAGACAATTATAATTTAAAAAAATACATTGTAAAGGTGAGATACGTACTATATTATGTTCAAAAAACAGTTAAATAACTATTTCTCCACTCAAAATTATTTATAATAAATGAATTGTCAAGATTTTAAATTGATACATCAAGTAAACCTCCTTGCAAATAAGCCTCAGAATTGGAAGAACAAAACTAAAATTAAGTAACTAAAAAAACATAAGTAACTTCAACAGCTCAATCACTTCTGTGCTACCACTATGAACAAGTATTTCCACAGCAGCACATACACAAAATAAAAAAGATAAGAGACTTGGATAAAGCTGCAAAGTAGTACACTATTGTAACATTTTGTTGGCAGACCTTTTCTGGTTTTCTTTTTAACCTTCTTTGCTTTAGATTTTTGTTTAGCCATTCTTTCCTCCAGTTTCTGTGCTTCTGATGTAAACAGTGTTTCAACTGACTGATTTTCATTGTCATCTTCTGCAGGATGATGCTGCAGCTCAGAGAGGGACATTGCACTGCAATGTAATGCATTATTGTCAGCAGTCACAGTCTAGTGCTTACATGGATACCATTACCATTATTAATTCTCTTGAAATTCTGCAACTCATAATCTGTGCATCTTGAAAATGCAACATCTCTCCCCCATGTTAATGTAATGCCTTTTTCACTGCTCTCCCCCCTTCATTTCCCACTAGTTTCCAGATAACTGCAGAGCCATTCACAAAAGTAGAGCTAAGCTAATACTCTTCTGCTGGATCAGGGCCATCACTCATCACTTTAAAAAAAAACATGCACAAAATTATCTTCTGTTACTTAAGAGTGAGTTCCACAGAAAACAAACATCAAATAGCAATGCAGGACATTAAAAAAAAAAAAAGT
This sequence comes from Acanthisitta chloris, assembly GCF_000695815.1. Lineage (NCBI taxonomy): Eukaryota > Metazoa > Chordata > Aves > Passeriformes > Acanthisittidae > Acanthisitta > Acanthisitta chloris. The sequence goes on from NW_008651875.1 coordinate 2,147, forward strand.
TGAACCTGTGAACTAAATATTAATCTTGACAGCATTTTAAAAAATTATTTGGTAATATTTTTTTCATAATAGAATCATCCAATTAATCTCTTGGAAAATATGAACCTTCTGCCTAACTTAAAACAAAATGAAACATTTTGCTTAAGATTCACAGACACACAGTGCACAGTTTATTATGGTACCTTGTTTCAGCTTCACTTAAAACTGCTATTTCTTTCTTCTTTTTCTTCTTTTTGCCCACTTCATTGTTCAATGCGACTTGCTGGCTTTGAACAGTAGAGGCAGCTTCAGACATCTGTTCTTTAAGTTTCTTTCTAATTTTGTTTTTAATTGCATTTGCCTCATCCTCAGCCACATGCAGCTGATAGGCTTGAATGAGCTGTTCTTCCTCTTCTAATTCAGTTACATTTCTCACTTCAGTCAAGGAATTTTTAATCTTTCTATCACTTTCTTGATGAGGTACATCTGTTTGTGATTTACTTTTTGTTTTCTTCTTTGGAAAATCATTAGTCTTTTTTTCAAAACTCCCCAATTTAGCTTCATATAATTCTTCCTCCTCATTAAATTGCTCTTGTAACAGTGGTTTCTTTTTCTTTCTGTTTGACTTTGGTTGCTTGTTCTTCTCTCCACTAACAATATCATTGTTTATTTTTTCTGCAATTGAGGCTTTCTCTCTCAATTTATTTTTTGTAAATCGGGGACTCTCTTCTTCAGGATTATATGTGTTGTTTATAATTGCTTCGTCATTCACACTTTCCTTAGATAGATCAATATTATTTCTAAAGGTATCAAGCTATAAATGAAAAGAACAAAAAACATATTTGTACTAAAAATCATGTTCTAAGGATAAACATAGCACCTCATGCCTTTCCTTTAGCAGCATTACACAAAGCAAAACGGAATCAAAGATCTAGTTATTTTCTTGTTTAAATTTAACAAGTGACAGATTGAAAAGAAAAAGAAAATTCACGCTGAAAAAAACCATTTTGTGCCAGGGTACTTCATCCTCAATGTTTCATTAAGTTTTTTAATTACATTTATGCCTATCCAGTAAAAAAAGAAACCAACAAGTCTACTCCATAAACAGATGCCAATGCTTTACACTATGGAATACTTGAGGAGTACATGAAGCACAAAATCAAATTTCGGCCATCAAAAATGCAAATTAGAGACAGACTTCAGGCTCAGTTGTTTGTAGTCTCTTTTACTCAAAGTTGCTTGTCAAAAATTAACAATAAAATTACATTAAAGGTTAAAACTGAAAAACATTCCATTAAAATGTCTAAACACCCCAAACAAAGCAACAGAAAGTCAAATCAAACCCCCCCACAATACTCTTAGCAGAAGGACAGAGAGTTAATCTAGACAGCAGTCTAGTAAAAATAGCGAAGATAAATTTCAGCTAATGTGTTTGCCTGTGCACTCCTGCTAATTTTTGGTGGTTTTATAGAAAACACATTGTAAACCTTCCTTCCTCCTTCAAGTTTCTATTCCTGGTTACTAAAGGTTATGATGCGTCCTCTCTGCTTCCCTGGGTATGTTCAAGGTCAGGTCATGTTGGATGGAGCTATGAGCAACCTGATCTAGTTGAAGATGTTCCTGATCAGGGCATGTGGACTAGATTACCTTCAGAGGTCCCTTTCAATCCAAACTATGATTCTATGATAATACCAAAGAACACAGCAAGTAACTAAGGTCTAATTCTATAAGGAGGTCGACACACAGATCTCTGTTCCTTGATGGAACTTCTATGAAGTCACTGAGGTTCATTTAGTCTGTTGTCTTACAGAAAACTCTCTAGAGTCTCTACATGAAGGATCAGAAAGAACTTTAAAACACAAAGGAGAGCAAATTAAAAATAAAATGTTCAGAGAAAATATATGTATCTGCATACAATCTTTAATTTGCCAAAACTCTCTTCCTCAATAAACACAGACATCGTCCCCTTCTAGCTGGGATCCTTCTCCCAGTTATAGAATCATGTTTGCCTCAGATATTTGCAAAAAGGGGCAACATGTGTGATAAGTGCTGTGCACTGCTGTGTTCATCACTAAAACATATCACCAAGTACCACATCCACACCCCTTTTGAACACTTCCAGGGATGGTGACTTCACCACTTCCCTGGGCAGCCTGTTCCAACACCTGACCACTCTTTCAGTGAAGAAGTTTTTCCTAATATCTAATCTAAACCTCTGTTGGTGCCACTTCAGGCCATTTCCTCTAGTCATATTGCTTGTTACCTAGGAGCAGAGACTGACCCCCACGCTGCTACAACCTCCTTTCAACTAGTTGTAGAGACCAGTAAGGTCCCCCCTGAGCCTCCTTTTCTCCAGGCTAAACAAACCTAGCACCCTCAGCTGCTCCCCATAAAACATGTGCTCTAGACCCTTCACCAGTGTCACTGCCCTTCTCTGGATACACTCCAGCATCCCGATGTCTTTTTTTACAGAGAGAAGGAACAAAATATACATACAGAAATATATGTCACAAATAGTAGGCATGCTTAATTACTGCAGATTTACTCATAGAAAAAAAACCCACAGAATATCCTTATAATGGAAAAAACCTGCAATCTCAAACTACAGCAAGTTTCATGAACATTCATGAATACTGCAGGCAGCACAAAGCTGCTCCAGCATAGCAAACACAAATTTCTCAGATACATAGTCTGTATGATTTTAATTTAGGCCACTTTTTTCCTCATGCTGTAAATACATAATGTAATTAAACGGAGGGAAAAGGTGCAAAGGAGCCACAAAACAATAAAGTAAAAGCCAAGATGTTTATAAAAACCATCAGATTACGACTCGGGCAGAGGCAGGTATAGATTCTCTGTCTAAAACACAGGACTGAGAGGTATCAACTAAGAGCAATTGTCAATACAGAAACACACCTGAACTGACCTAGAGAAAGCAGTTAGGCTGGAAAAGCAGCTCAGAGGACAGGCCTGTCTTTGGAGTAACTCCAGAGGGTTGCTGACCTGAATCTGACCTTCCTAGCGTAAAGCATGGGACAAACCAGGTGGCTTTCTTTTCAAAACAGCTCCATGACCACATTACAACACCAGGGCAGAGGTAACACTCTTCCCTGAAAACAGACTCACTTGCACTACCAGCCTGATAGGAGTGAGAGATGGGTGCCATCCAAGACGCACACAGGTGGGCTAACACTCGAGGCTCATACCACAATGAGCCAACCCCAGGTCATGTCACCTGCCATTCATGTTCCAGAGCTGACAGCAGGGACAACGCCTCATAATCTTACACCTTTTCAGAAAGGTTTCTCAAATACGCATGAGTGGAAGTTGGCAACACATCAAGTGATTTTGTCATGGGTATCTGGAAACTCGGGTAACCAGATTTACAGAGGCACCTGAACTTCTTCCAATAATACAGGCACACCTTGAAAAATTAGGGATGGACATTGCCAGCCCACTGCACGTACCCATATAGCTGCTAAGTGCTAATATGTACTGGTTGTAAAAGAGCATCTACTGAATTGGTAATGAATGGACTTGTGATGCTGATTTGTTGGCTGGGATGTTTCAGAAAATGTTAATACACCAGGGAACCAATTTTATTGCCATTGCTTATAGAAGACTATAACATTTACGCACTCAAAGCTAGAAGAACTTTAATTTGCAGTTAAGGTGGGTTTGGAAAAGTTTCACCAAATTCTAACAAAAACCATTGAGAATATGTGTAGGTCAATGATCTAGTCAACTGTTAGCAGTTCTCCTATTTTACATACAAGAAACGAAGGCCTAAAACCCAGTGGAAATCACAACAATTATTCAGTGTCCATCAGCCTACAGGAAAATAAAAAAGAAGCCTATGAAACAGCACCTGGGAAAATTCTACAACCTCAAAGCTCCACAGGTTGTGTATTACATCTGAGACAGAAGCTAAAGTACTGAATTAGTCAGAAGCAACCTATAAAAAAATCTACCTTACTCAAAAGAATACAAGAATTTTCAAGCCTATTATTTGTACCCTCATGAAACTCCAGACTCCAACCTATCGTTTAGGGCTTTACAAAGAAAGAGAAGGAACAGATTTAGTGAGGTAGGAAGTAAAATAAAAAGTTTCAAATCGATAAATCTGTTGCCATCCTGCCTTGAATACAAAACCTTAGTTATCAATGCATGCCCATACCAGTATTGTAATCTGACCAGACTGCAGTCTAGGGAATAATTTTTTATCTCCATAAAGGGATCTTGTTTTTCATCTGGTAGAAAATTTCACTGACATTTTTAGAATTAAACATCCTCTTTTGGAGCACAAAATTTAGATTGCACCAAATAAATCCAATCATTTTCATGCTGACTTTAGACAGATTAATGTACCTGGGCAAAATAGTCTGGACGTCGCCTGGTCCGAGGCTTGCCTCATTCTAACAAGTTGCAATAGGAGGAACAACTGGTAAAAACTAAGTATGGTGACTCTTTGCTCTAGAAGGGATACTAGCAAATGCATTTTCTGCCTGTGTCTCAATTGCCTGTTTCTTCAGCCATGCCTTTAAGTTTCACACCCACTGCCCCTCTGGCTATTGAACAGCAAAGCAGACCTTTCACTGGCCACAGTTGATATCTATTTCCATCTCCATTACAAGGCCCTCATTCCTATCAGCTGTGATTTCAAAGTCATACTGCCCATCAGCCTTTCCTCTTCCAGCCAAGCTGCTTCCCTTCTCTCCATGCAGGGTCTCCAGGCAATGGAGAGCATTCAAGCAATCTCCTTATTCTCACTTCTGTCATTTAAAACCACAGCAACCTCCTGCAGCTCCAGAACTTAGATTTCAAAGAAACAGTGGATTATGAGAGATGAGGTTTTATGAGGCTAAAGACAAAGGAAAGAAGCAGACTGGAACATTTCCAGTGGAAAAATGCTCTCAACCACGACCTGTTTCTGATCAAACCTGGGTGGCCATTTATGGCAAGTGCATGACACAAAGCCAATCATCACTGACAAATTTCACATTATTATTTTAAGATAAGTGAAACTCTATACAGTTAAATTATATAAAGTGCAGAAAAATAGAACCAAACCAGCCAACCTCCTCCATCTACCTCCTCTTCCCCTCCCACACACATTTACTTCTTACAGAGAAATGATTGCTTATTTGCTGAGGCTTTTACAGAAATGCCAACTTGAATGCAATCAGCACGGAAAATACCAACCCGAGTTCTTGCAACTTTGCCACAGTTTAAGGAAATATTCAAAATGGACAGTAATAGGTTTCAATACATGCTCTCCTCAAGCTCTTAAAGTGCTTTGAGTGGCAAAAAACTGTAGCTTCAAAGCTATAAAGTTAAGCTTCCACACTGATCCTAAGAGTGCTTCTTAATTTGCTTGTATACCACTGACTTTTGATTCAAGTCATTGTGATTTTAAATGCAGCCAAAATACTAGTGTTTTCATCAGAGACTTCTGGAATGTAAACCAATTTTAAAACCAAAGTAAACTTAAAATATTTATGAGTAACATGCAATTGCATATGAACATGCAATTATATGCTAAAAAATACTTGTAAATTACAGATTTAAAAATTCACATTTCATAAGAAAGTAAACCTGAGGAAGAATTTAGTCTTGTATTTATACATATGCCAGAAAAAAAAGGAAAAAAACCCATCCTCTAACTCCCTATGCTATATTTAGACCTCGATTCTCTGTAAAGACTATTGACTAAATACCATAAACTTTGAGGAATGCAAAATGAAAAAAATAAATCCACACACTTCAAACTGTCAATCTAAAGACAATTATCTTACAGCATAGCAATACTAAGTTTAATATAACTATTCTGAATATACTTAATATATAGAATAAATACACGTAACATTCTGATATTATCTACAATAGCATTCCTTTGTCAATAATCAAGTATATAGGACTCATATTAAACATTTATTCTCCTGTTCAGGAAAAAGCCTAAAATGTGAACCATAACTCAAGAGGAACTTCTGAGGCTCTTTTAATGACAGATATGCCACAAATAAAAATGTCATCTAATCATAAAGTCAGGGTGACAGAATCATTCCTAATCTGCAAGGCACAAGCTAAGGTCAAAATCTTTTAAGAAACAACTTCATACATCTGTACTTCCCAAGCAGACATGTGAACACAGGACCTCTCAGACACAAAGCTCAACACATGCAGAAATATGCTGTTTAATGAGATCAAATTGAAGGGAAAAAACAGTAGAAAATGGAATAAAGTTAATTATTAACTGTAATATTATTATAATTTCTCATCAGTTCCCAATTCACAGTTGCATTAGGCAGACATACCTTTATTACAAAGATGCAGTACTCTCAAAACTAAATATTCTTACAGCCATGATTCTACAAGTTCTCAAACATCTCAGTAACTCCCAGTAAAGTCAGTAATGAATTTGAAAGTCTTAAAAATTTTATGAAAAATGGGAATGGAAAAAAAAAAAAGTAGTGGTGGACATTAAATGAGTACATGCCCACATGTGCCACTTTCCTTTGACTAGTATTATAGTCTATACAATTCTGACATACATCCAAATTACAAGGATGCATTGCTGGTACACAAACAACAAATAAAAGCCACAGCAAAAACGAGTGATATGTGCAGAAACATACCTTATTCTTTTTTAATGCTTACATCTCTTTTCTACAATACATTTTCCTGATCTTTTGTCCACTAAGGGAGGCAACCAAACAAAGCTTGCATGTGCATGTGTTGTAACTCACCATGATACTCTCCTGAGAATCAAACTTCTTTTTCTTTGATTTCTTTGTGTCTGTTAGGGCAGCATGATGTCTGAAGATTTCCTCAAAGCGGACTTTGGTTTTTGCCTTTGCTTCACTTTCAACTGCAAAAAGAAATCTAGAGTATGATTCACTATCTCAATGATCATTGCTGCTAAAGAAGTGCACAATCATGCTTGAAAACTGCAAAGGACAAGAAGTGTTTACCAGGGAAAGTTTACCAATAAATTCACTTAGTATTTGGTTAAGAATTTCCACTGACAACATAAACCATACAAACATACAAACCATAGAAACATACAAACATACCTATTTAGCAAACTTGCACAAACACTAGTCTATTATTTGTTGCTGAAGTCGGCACCATCTACTCTATTTCCTGAAGAAAGCACATTTTAAAGGGCACAACATCAGGATCAGCACAAAACTTGGGCTAGCCAAAGCAGAGGACAGATTATTGCCCTCCCTATTTCTGAACAGAGGTGACACTGTCTTCCAGTAGTAGCAGCAGCTCTAGCTTCTTACTGAGTCTGGAATCCAGAGAAGCACCACCCTGAGACAGATCTCTAAGAGGCAGGAGCAGGCACTCGGCCTTTCCATAAATCATGACACTGCCATCAGCAGCATTTCAGCCCTTGGAGGAGTAGGTGTTCTAGCTCCCCTCAGGTAACGCTTAATTTGTAGCTAAAGAATTAAAATCTGCAATCTGGCACACCACTGAAAACAGCTGTTGAATCCTGAGCTACAGCATATTTGCCACTGTTACTAAAATTTTTACAAAAGCCCCAAAATTTAAAATAAAACAATAGCAACACTTGGAAAATCAGCTATAAACGTGCACTCAAAATGGAGACAATGCAGCATTAAAGATGTATAGACAGAAGGAACTTCTATCATTTGCACTTAGTTCTAACTATAAAATGCATACTGGAAATGAAACACAAGGTATTCCTACCTGCTGGCATTTTCAGTCCTCAGTCAGAAGGGGCTCAACACACCAGCTGCTCCTTCCTCAGAATTCACCATTCTGTTTAAAGTAATTAATAACTTTTGTTAACACCTCTGGTCCACAGACTTGAAGCTAACAATTAAAAATTAATTACTTAATTAAGTCATCCTTAATTAAGGATGAATACAGGTGTTTTAGTCTAGAAACAAGTATTTCCCTATTCGTCTAAATTATTAGAAGTTTTCTGCCATCAAATCTCAGCTCAGGATTTTCAGCATCTATCTGACACTTGTTATTTGTGAGTAAATAACAACCAACACTACAGCAGTTTCAACAGCTATATATTTCTGGGCAATAGCCAAACACTTCAGCACTGTAGTCCTCCAATCTTGTAAAACACCCTAGAGTTTATTTTAAATAACAATAACCCATGAGGCTGTTTACATTGAAGCCTTTCAAACCAGGCTCCTATCCTGACAGCATCACTGAGGAAGTCACACTGTAGCCAGCTGATACCTTTCAATGAAAGACTAATATCTATCAGCAAATCTAACTTTATTACAAATCTCTAAATATTTATGTTTATATAAAGCATTTGTATTTTACATAAAGCAGACAAGCAATTACATGAAACTCATTACTCTAAAGAAAAAAAAGTTAGGCCCTCCTGGTTGTGGAGTAAAGCCTACAAATGCAATCTAAACAAAGCTCGAAGGCAAATATTACACAGCTTAATCTTTTCATCTAGAAAATTCAGAATGTTTTACAAAAACCTTTAATACAAAAAGTTGTTTTGTAAACAGTTGAACTAATGAAACTTAGGTTCCTATGAAGGTGTTATGTTCCTCTTAGCCTTCCATGCAATGAACTATCACACCCATCTCCCCAATACCCATCAGGCAATAGCTCCAAGTTCTCCCTTGGCAACACCTCCTGTCAGACATCAGTAACTCACATTCACTGAACACACAGACTACATTGATCCTAACAAATTAAGGCACAGCATGAAATACTTCCAGGCTGTATGGTTGCATTATTCTCACACCATTTTGGTCCAAGCCACCTAACACTCACCCAATCAATTCCTGCATACAGGAGTTATGATGAATTACTATTAATAGGCAGTTTGCCTGCAGCCACTCTGATCTGAGGCTGAGTTTAACAGCAGTGAAGTGAGCCAAACACACCACTTGGCCTCAATAAAAATCACTCCTGGGCACACACATCTCAGCAGCATGGGAAAGAGCTGAGGCTATACTTGGGTCCTCAAGCATCTGCAGGACAGTACCCTCAGATCCCTCTCACCATGTTCACAGTGTTACTTGCACAGGTTACATACTTTCAGGTCATCTCACACTTGTTACTTACAGTACTTTGGTCGGCTGCCTGGTGAAACCAAACCAAATTAAGGAAAAAACAGGGAAAGTGTTCAGGTTGTTTTGGGATTATTGAAGTGTTGATTAGTCAGTTGCCAGGAGTCATTAGTTTACTGCATGTCTTAAGCAAAGCATTTCTACTAAGAATCCAACAACCTAAAGATGTTTGAAATGAGAGAGGATGACCAGAAGGGACTTCAAAAGTTTAGTTCCGTAATGTGCCTCAACATGACACTAATGAGGATGCAATATCTTCTGAAACATGTTTTGATTGGTAAAGCAAAGCTTTACTGTCACAACTAAACTAGCAATAGTTAAAAATAACACTTCTTAAAAGAAACAAAACCAGAAAACACCACTGCAAAATAAAACAAATAAAACTGCTTTTGCAATTTATACTTAGTTACACCAAACGGGCATTTTAAAATTACTACAGTTATTAACTGCTGCTTTTCACAAGTGGCTAGAAAAGTGATGAGTGATTTCAACTGCAAAAACTGATTACAAACAACCAAAGAAATGCTGAAGGGTTATTATATCTCAAACAAAAAAATATGAGACAATATAGAACACAAAATTAGTAAAGTGTATAGGTATTGCAAGTATGGAAATCAATTTATGGTCAAAGGTTAAATAAATCAGATGACAAAAAACCCAGCCAGATACTTTTGCTTATAATGGATCAAGCATGTCTCCAAAGGCTTGGCTCACCTCAGAGCCATCAGCACTCTGTAAAATGCATAATCTGCAAAGTTTACCAGTGAGTGCATCATTGCCTGTTTATTCTGTAAAAGTCTATCCTCTTGTGGAAAAAAAAAAAAAAAAGAAAGTGATATTATTTTATACAGATTTCATGACCTCTGACATGGTGCATTAAAGCAACTGTTAGTCTTGTGTAAAAATAGATCATTAATCAACAAGGCTAAGGACAAGGTTGTTTACTCAGTGTAATCTCACCTTAAAATAGGAGAGATTTAATCACATATCAATGTTCAGCAACCACAGTGCTCCAATCTGAATAAACTCAGGTATCATTAATTTTGTAAAATGCATTTTTGCATGATCTGACTGGATTTCTTCCATGTTAGTAAATATAAGACAATCTAGGAATGACAAAAATACATAGGTGGAACAGTGACATATTCAGCCATCAGGAATAACCAGGAAAACAAATTCACGAAGCCCAAACTTCCAAGAATTAATACATACTTTCCTGAAAATCACCTAGTTTGCTCTTCTCTACTGCTCCATCTATATTTATAAAAGTGACTCTACATTAAATTCTTGCCCTTTCCACAACAGTTCATAATACACACTGAGTTGTTATGTTCAACATCTGTAATACAGTAATTCTCTATGCTAAACATGTCACAAGGCCCATTATTCATGAAAAACACTTTACTGGTCACTGGAAAAAAAAGATCTATATCAAACCTATACTATAACGGGCAGAACATACAGAATCTGTACTGGATAATAGGAAGTAACAATTTTCCAACCTAATTAGGCCCATTTAGGAAACTGAGTTGACAAAATATAATTGCACAGTTCACCATTTTCCTGAACTAAATTTCTCAATTTCCTTTCATTGCAAAAAGTGAATGTAAACTTCAGTGGCTGAAAACAAGCAGAACATCAGGCCTTGTTTACTTCTCATCTTTTAGATGAGATTAGTCATCATAGTGGGAAATCTTGGGTTTTACTAGTAGGTTTCTAGTTCAGCTGGCTGTAGGTATCACTGGTCCAAGATCTGAAAAACTCAGGATTATATAGCAAAGTAACAGTGAGTCAAATCCATTCCTTTTCACTGTTGATGAATGTGATGTCAAAAGCCAACCTGGTTCTGTTAAGGAAAACTCAGTACTTAAGCCCAGAAAACTGACAGATCTACCTTATTATCACCAGGTAAACACCTACGCACTTACATAGGAAATAAACACTACTAGAAGTCCAGAGGCTTTCTACCAGCTTAGATGTGCCTGCAAAAACTTAGTGCTCACACTAATTAAAAAGATGTTTTAAAAAGCTGGTGCTACCCATCTGAGCTTTGTAATAGTAAGGTGTCAGAAAGCCTTATCTTCAGAGGCACTGAGGTTTGTTTCCACCTTTAGTGAAGAGAAAGTTGCAGACAGACTCTGTCAGCCCTGATGGTAAAACCAGGTACTGAAGTTCTATACAAGGAAACACATTTACGGTATTGATTGTAATTGATTATTAGAGTCTCTGCCTTGTCTTAGATTATAATTATGGAAATGTCTTCTCAGCAAGAGAAGACCCTGAGTATTTTAACGTCCAAAGTGGCATTATCCTTTGCATAGAATAGCAGTAGATAAAAAGCAGAGATATAAAGGATCATTGGCAGGACACACCACAAGCGATGGAATTATTTAACGTGGAGGGAGGCATCACCCCTTTGGAACCCAACGCGTCAGGCACGGAGCAACATTGCATCTGCATGTGCGCGGGGTACAAACACAGTCCCGCCCGAGTTACCTACAATGCGTGTGAAGAGAGGGTCAAACACCACCGATCGGGGGTTTC
>NW_008651876.1:0-2272 GCF_000695815.1 Acanthisitta chloris
CCCCTACAGCTGAGGTTCCTCCTAGGGTCCCCCGCCTTGCCCCTCCGATCTGGGGTTCCACATATTGGTGCTGTGCTGGGGTTCCCCTTGCACCCCCTCATCACCCCCCTTGGTGCTCCTGCTGTGGAGACCCCGACTCTGCGTTAGGACTTCCACAGAGACCCCTTTTTGCCCCCACTGTTGGGGAGTGTCTCTTTGTGCCCCCCACAGTCCCACCAGTTGTGTGCCTCCCAGGTTGACTCCTTTAAGTTGGGGACTCCCAAGATCCCTCAGCAAAAGATTTCCACAGGGACTCCCTCACCCCTCCCAGCAGGGATTTCCATACAGCCCTCCCTGTAGCTGATTCCCATTCAGCCCCCCCTCCCACCTGGGGGGTTCCCCATGGCCCCCATAACCCTTGACTGGGCACTAGGGCACCCAGGGGCACCCCAGGGGTGCTGGGGTGGGTCAAATCTGCAGGGGAGAGGAGAGAAAAGAGGAACCTGGCACTGCGGGGAGCAGGGCGCTGTGAGGTGACACCTGGGAACCTGGCGCTGTGGGGTGGCGTGAGGGACCATGGCATCATGGGGTGGCACCAGGGACCTGCCGCTAACGGGTGGCACTAGGGGACCCGGCTCTATGGGGTGACACCAGGGGTCCTAGGGCATGGTGAGGTGGCACCAGGGTACCTGACAGTGGAGTGTGACACCATGGGACCTGGACACCATGGGATGAGACCAGAAGACACGGCACCCTGTGCAGGACCATGGTGGGAAGGGGACAGAAGCTGCCTTGTCCTAGTTCTCCAGCCCTGTGTTGGAGGGCCACTGGGGCAAGGGACACGACAGCCGAGTGGACCAGTGGTCCTGGCATGGTGACAGCCACCTTGATGCTCATGGTGGCCAGGGGCCAGCGCAGGAGCTACCATCTCTGCTGACAGCACTGGGGTGGGGGGGTCTGGCCATGCGGAGGGTTCCCTGGAGACCCAGAGATGGGGAGGGGACACCCCTGGGGTCCCGGTCCTGTTCCTTGCACCCGCTGATGTTGTCACCCCATCTCTCAGCACTGCCTGTCACCCCCTGCCCTGAGATCGTGTCCCTGGTTCCTGTCAGCTTCCATTGGAAAATAAATCGTTTCCTGGCGTCCTGGCTGCCAGCTCCTGCCAGCACTGCAGGCTGGGGACACCGGCTCTGGCACGCAGACGAGCAGTGGGTCTGGGCAGGTGACACTGCCGAGGATGTGGGGGTGTCAATCGTGGGGTTATAGCAAGCAGGGGGTCACTTTGGGACCCCCAGCACCCATCCCAGACCCCCAGCACCCATCCAGGACTCCCAGAATCCATCCTGCAAGCATTTTCCCATGAGTGCTGTGCTGAAACCTGTTGCCTCGTTGCATGCCATAGGGAATAGTGGTACTGGAGCTCCTGACTGTGGGTGCTGGTGGAGTGAGGGTCTGGCTGGATGAGTACGGGGTGTACCCCTAGGACTGGTGGGGCCATGCAGGCAGGTGGGGGGATGCCACCCCACCCCCCAGCACACTCTGCCTGATGCCCCCTCCCTGCTGCCACAGGTTTCAGAAGCATGTCCACACCTACCGCATCCTGCCCGATGAGGAGGATTTCCTGGCTGTGCAGGTGGGCAGTGGGGGCATGGGACACCCTCTGGCTCATGGGCAGTGGGGGGTCTCCAGCTCAGCCTTGACTTTGTGCCATGAGTGTGCCTGTCTCTCCGGCTGTGCCGGGCTCAGCCCTGGCCTGGTGCCATACACGTGCCCGGCTGTGCCGGATGGCTTGGTTGTGCCCATCTTGGCTGGTCACCGCCACTGGGTATTTTTAGAGCAACAGAACCTGCTTTGTCCTGGCCAGGCGGGCAGGAAAAGCCGCCCCCGGGAGGGAGGAGGCTGAGGGATGGCTGCTGCCTGCACTGCCAGCCCACCTGCCAACCCTCTGCGGGTGGCACCACGGCACTGTGCCATGGGCACAGGGCCCTACTCCCCACTGTGCTTAGCTGTGGGACTGTGGGGTCAGCCCCCCATCCTGCATGGGGGATGCTGCATGGAGGGGTCCCTCTTGCATGGGAACATCTGTCCATGGGGACATCCCTGCAGGGTAGCATCCCTGCGTGGGAGGGTCCCTGCATGATCATGCAGGGACTACTCATAGGGGAGTCCCTGTTTGAGGGCATCCTTGCATCAGGTCTTCCCTGCATGGTAGCATCCCTGCTTTGTAACATCTCTGCATGGGGACATTCCTGCCTGGGAGGGTCCCTGCCTGGGGGTCCCAGCATGGTGGCAT
>NW_008651876.1:2285-3172 GCF_000695815.1 Acanthisitta chloris
GGAGTCTGGTGATGCAGGCTGCAGGGGCTGATGGCCTTGCTGTCCCCTTGTCCTTGCAGACGTCGCAGGGGGTGCAGGTACGACGCTTCAAGACACTGAGCGAGCTAATTGCCCTGTACCTGCAGCCCAACCAGGGGCTGGTCTGCACCCTGCTCTTCCCCGTTGAGAGGGAAAAGGAGAAGGAGACTGCAGAGGACAGGGACTACTCGGGTATGGCAGGGTGACAAAGGTGGGTGGACAGGGTCCTGGGACCTTTGTGAGGGCAGTGACTGACCCCATTGCCCCATTGCAGATGGAGAGGATGAGAAGCCACCATTGCCACCACGCTCTGGCTCCACCAGCTTCTCCAGCACCTCACCGGGGCTCCCGGGGCTCAGCCCCACCAGCCTGGGACCAGCTGTGCCAGAGGGGCCCACAGAGAGGTGAGGGTATGCCCATCCCCTGCCTGTCCCCCATCTGTCCCCTGCTTGTCCCTTCCGGGTCTCACCCCTCTGCTTGCCCTCCCCACAGCACCAACGGGCTCAGCAGCATCTCCCATGAGTACCTGAAGGGCAGCTATACCCTGGATCTGGAGGCAGTAAAGGGGGGGGCCAACAGCCTCCCCCACCTCAACAAGACCCTTGTCACCTCCTGCAAACGGTTGCACAGGTGGGTGGTGTTGGGTGCTGGGACAGATGGACAGATGGAGGGATGTCTATGCCACCCACTGGGTTGGCTCCTCTTGCCCCCACAGTGAGGTGGACAAGGTACTGGCAGGGCTGGAGATCCTCTCCAAGGTGTTTGACCAGCAGAGCTCTCCCATGGTCTCCAAGATCCTGCAGCAGGTGAGCAAGACGTGGGCATGCCGCAGTGGCAGCACCCCACCATGGTCTGCACCTTTGTACCCC
>NW_008651877.1:0-2807 GCF_000695815.1 Acanthisitta chloris
ACCTGGTTGATTCTATGATTTTATGTTAGGCTGGCACGGGGAGGGCTGGAAAACCAGCCTTGCCTGAGCCACAGCCAGCATTTGTCAGAAGGAAACCACCTGGACAGGGAGAAAGGGATTTAGTCGCCTCTTCCTTCATCCCATTCTTGCAGGCTCCTTGGGGAGTCCCTGGCCCTGCTGCTGCCAAAAGCAGCCAGTTGTGCCCTCTGCAGCTCTATTCCCTGTTGCTTCTAACCCAGCACCATCCTCCTACAGGCATCCTAACCCCCTGCATGTTCTATCCCCAGAACATCCTGCACTTGTCCCCTACAGCACAGGGCCAAGAGTTTTCCACTGGGGTCAAACATCTTTGTTCTCTCCATGGAACTGAGGTTCCTCTGCAGTGGTTTGCCTAGGTAAAAACCTCACACTTTACCCGATTTTCTTTTGTTCTGTTTGTTTCCAGGGATGTTTCACTGGAGGTGTCTGACATCCATGGATCAAGGACTTGGGATGCAACTCCATTCAAATCTAAACACACATTCCCTTGAGCTGTTGAATTTGAGCTAAAAAATTCAGCCAAATTGCTGGTCCTGGTGCACTGCAGAGACCTGATGAGACCTTCCAGCTCCTGCCACTTCTGCCCACGTGTCTGACCCTATCGAGGCCAGCAGCACTGGGCCACCACTGTGTGCCAGTTTGGATGCCCAGGCCATGACAGCAGCTTGTCTCATGGCAGGTGACTCATTTGGGCCCTAATCCCACACTGAGACTTCCACTCCAGCCACGTTATTAGCTCCCAGTTCTGATGGATGGACTTGTTAGCCTTAGGTTACTCATGAAACATCTTTCTTTTGGAATTTCTGATTAAAAACATCTTTCATCTGTATGGGAAATACAGCACTTACTGCTGGGCTGGAGCTTCATTCAACTTCTTTGGCCTCAGTTAGCCAAAAATCACCACACACAGTAGGTTTTCAGAAACAGAACCATCTCTGCTGGATTTGGGGTGACACTGCTCAAGTGGTGGTTATTTGCCCTTTCAACCCCAACTTGCCCAGGCTCTGCCAGCACACCTGGCTGCTTTTTGCCTCTGGTCTGGTAGTCATGAAGGTTGGGTTCAATGAAAGGCTTGAGGTGTGTTTGGGGTGTCCCCATCTGCTCTGTTGGGTACCTCACACCTCAACATTTGCAGTCAACTGTGACTCACTTGAGGTCAACTTGGCCAAAGGCCACAGAAACTGTTTTGCTCAGCACTGAGCAGAGGTGACACTGCTCCGTCTGTGTATGAGAGGCTAATGGTTGGATCCATTGGCCTGTCCTGATGGGATTTCCAGGCTGCTGGCACCAGAGGAAACTCTCTGGAAGGGCCTCACATACAGCTTACACAGCTCCCTGAGGAGCTTTGCTGCTGGAGAGAAACAAAAAGTGATGGAGGCTGATGAAGGGCAGGTTGATGAAGGCAGAGGAAGGCAGAGGGAGGGGAGATGATGAAGCTGATGGAGGGCAGATTTAGACTGATAGTAGCAAGAACTTCTTCCCTGTGAGGGTGATGAAACACTAGCACAGGTTGCCCAGAGAAGCTGTGGCTGGTCCATCCCTGGGAGTGTTCCAGGCCAGGTTGGATGGGGTTGGAGCAACCTGAGCTGGTGGGAGGTGTCTCTGCCCATGGCAGGGGGTGGAACTGGATGAGATTTAAGGTCCTTCCAATCCAAACCACTCTGTGATTCTGTGATGCTATGAAAAATGAGGATGTCAGACCTTTGCCTAAGGAGGTCAGGAAAAGCCCACATTGGTTTTTCTGCAGTGTTTGAAGTTAGAGGAGATGGGAAGGAGCTTCCTCCAAGGAGAGGACCTGCACAGCTACAGAATGATGCTGTCTGTGGCCTCGGGGTTTGTCTGAGGAGGTTTGTCTGTAAGGGGTTTCTGAGGTGGCACAAAGTGGCTACTCAATGTGTTCTGCACGTGGCACATTAATCTTTAGAACAAACCACTAGCTTAGAGAAGCAACTGATTGGAAGCTCTCACCCCTCACTTTGAACTCCAGAACTCTCCAGGAAATCCATCTGAGACCAAGACCCTCCCAATCTGGCTGGTGGGTGACTCACCCTTGCCCAGAAGGAGCATCTGCTCCCCATGCCAGGAGGCTGCTCTGCTCCAGACAGATGCCTGTCTGGGACACAGGTTGCACAATCCTGTTTGGCAGCTCCTGTGGGGTTGCAAAACATGAGAATGTCCATGGCAGTGACACTGCAGCGACTCATCTGAGAGCTGAGCACATCTGCCAGGGCTGCCAGGCCTTCCACAAGCACAAGGATGCTGATCAACAGGGTTTGAACAAGCAGAAAATCAGCAAACTCCTTATTGCCTACTGAAACTGGGCAAACCCCACAGCTGCTGTCATGCCCCCAGCATTGCAGGAGTCAAGTGTGAGGTGCTGGATGCTGCACAGAGGGAGAGGTGGGGAGAGAAGGGATCATTTCCCACTTTCCAAAACACTCTCCATGTCTAAAGCACCTGTGTGAGGCACATCAGCCCTGCTGTGGTGGGGAGCAGGGGCAGCACTGCCTTGGGTGGCTGTGCTGCCTCTTATATCCCAGCAGGACTGTCCTGGTTTAATGTGGTCAGGAGCAATCCCACACAATTATTATGAACAAGATCTGTTTTCCTTGGAAATAAAGGGCCTTCTTTCCAAATAGCCCATTTTTATGAAATATTGTTTTTTTTCTCTGGCCAAGTTTGATTGGGATGTTTTCCAAAAACTTATGATTTTTTTTTTTAAAGCATCTGAAACTCTCCTAGAAAAGTCCATCAGAGAGAATGGGAAG
>NW_008651877.1:2827-17873 GCF_000695815.1 Acanthisitta chloris
CAACAGACACCCAGGCTTGGTGTGATGAGGAACCTTGGTGATGGTGGAGCACCCACCACAGCACATCCAGCACTCTTACCTGATGTTCAGAAACTGGGTTAGGAATATCAAAGGGGAAAAAGAAAGTGAGGAAAGCTCTTTCTCCTGGATCAGCTTCCCACACACAGGCAGGAGGGAGCATTAAACTGCTGTGGGATTGCTTCCCCAACCACATGACACTGGCCAGGGTCTCCGTGGCATTAAAACTGGCAGCCTGTGCTTTGCAGGGCATAGTTTCAGGCTGAGCTTCAAAGCTCTTTGCTTGGTCATGACAAAGTTTCCTAGAGAATTTCAGCCTGAGAACTTGGCATTGGCATCTCACAGCCCCAAACAAGCTCTGAGCTGGTGCTTTCCATCCCCAACACGGAGAGTGAGAACATCAGGGGTTTCTCTTTCCTGTGCAAAGCCCATAAACCAGCCAGGTAATTAATTTTCTGCTTTTGAGGAGAGCTTAGTCTGGCAAAGAGTTCAAGGCAGGAGCATTAGCAGAGCTCAGCTTCCGCTGAACCCCGGGAGAGATGGATGGACCTTCTCCTAGGGGCCTGCTCAGCTGGGAGGCAGCAGGGAAAGCAAAACAGGCTTCCTAACAGGAATTGCATCCTGAGTCATTACTTTCAGATACTTGAGTGTCAGCCAAGGACATACAGTGAGTGTGTCCCAGCCTGAGCCCTGTTGATGTTATCGCCCTGTTATTCCACCACACGAGGTCAGGGCCTGGGGGTGTAGGGGAAGGCTGAAGTGTTGTTTCTGCCCCTCTCATTGTTGCAGTAGTTGTCCTAAGGGAGCCAGGTAACAGCTTTCTCCACGTGCTGGGATCACTGACCTGCAGGGCTGTGTGAGCTGATGTGATGAAAGAAAAACACACATTTGGCCAAGGTTTTTTCACACCATTTGCTCTTCATTGACAACCACCGACTGTGCCCCAAGTCCCTGTGCAGGTGGGTTGGCAGGTCACTGTGGCAGTGGGTGGTGGTGGCAGCAGATCACCATGAAGGAGCTCCTGCATGCTGAGGGTAGGAGCTCTGAGTTCATGGGCAGCTGGTTGTGACTTCTGTGCAAATTGTTCCCAGGTCAGCTGGGCTACCTTGGCCAGTTGGATCAGTAGGTAGGGCTGTGCCTGCCCAGTATGCCACCCCTGCTGGCTCCTCACCTCAGTGCCAGCCCTTGGCCCCAGGGCTGTGAGCCACCCTGCAGCCTTCACATGGGCATGATCCAGGGCAGGTCCTTGTCCAGGCCTGGCCTTTCACTGCTGCTGCTGAAGTGAACACCCAATTCAGTCATTGTGGCAGTGGGTGGTGGTGGCAGGAGGTCGTCGTGGCAGTGGGTGGTGGTGGCAGCAGATCACCATGAAGGAGCTCCTGCATGCTGAGGGTAGGAGCTCTGAGTTCATGGGCAGCTGGTTGTGACTTCTGTGCAAATTGTTCCCAGGTCAGCTGGGCTACCTTGGCCAGTTGGATCAGTAGGTAGGGCTGTGCCTGCCCAGTATGCCACCCCTGCTGGCTCCTCACCTCAGTGCCAGCCCTTGGCCCCAGGGCTGTGAGCCACCCTGCAGCCTTCACATGGGCATGATCCAGGGCAGGTCCTTGTCCAGGCCTGGCCTTTCACTGCTGCTGCTGAAGTGAACACCCAATTCAGGGTCTAAAACATTATGGTCCAAACGTTATGGTCCAACACCTTGTGGCACATCACCTCGGGGCCAAACGCTCTCTCCAAGGGGTGACACATCTTCCCTCCATAGAATCACAGAATCAACTGGGTTGGAAGAGACCTCAAAGATCATTGAGTCTAGCCCTACTGTCATTACTAGACCATGGCACTAAGTGCCACCTCTAGTCTCATCTTTGAGATCATCACCAGGGATGGTGAATCCACACTGCTTGTCCCTTCCTTTGCCCCATCCTGCTGAGCTTGGTGCATTTTTGCAGGGGCTGGGGAACCTCTTCCCCCTGCTCTGCTGCCGCCGTGTGTAAGTGTTTTATTGTTTGCCTGTTGAGGTGTGAATGAAGTAATGGCCTTTCTCCCTCACTTCATCCGTCTCCGGCTGACAGCTTTGCTTAGACACATTGTGCTGTGCTGTATAAACCCTGTCACCTTGCCATCTCCAAACAGACAGCTTCCTCTGGGAAACTGTAATCAAGCCCTCCTGAGCACTCAGCTAGCACTGTCCACGGCTCGTAAATCACGGCAGCTTTCCTGGAAAGCCGTGAGAGGAACCAGGGGGAGCGACACGCACGCACCCGACCCAGGGTCCCACAGCTCCTGGGCACTGTGGCTTTCCGGGAAGGAGGGAAATGTTGGCTGCTGATCTCAGTGTTTGAGGACCTCAGTGAGGTGAGGAAATGTCTCTGCTGACCTCAGCTCTGTACCAGCCCCTGCATCGGCTATCACTGCCATGGCATCTCTGATGTGCCTGAGGTTGGAGGTGCATGTTCTGGTGGGGCTGATGCACTGGCAGTGAGGATGCTTGAGGAGGGCCATTGATGGTCACTGTGCCCAGTCATTAGATAGACTCATAGAGTTATAGAAAGATAGAATTTTAGGGGTTGGAATGGAGCTTAGAGATCATCCAGCCCCAACCCCCTGCCCTGGGCAGGGACACCTCCCACCAGAGCAGGTTGCTCAAGGCTTTAGCCAACCTGGCTGTGAACACTGCCAGGGTTGGGGCAGCCACAGTCTCCCTGGGCAACCTGGGACAGTGTCTCACCACCCTCACAGGGAAAATTACATCCTAATATCTAACCTTAATTTTCCCTCTTTGAATTTCTCCCCATTGCTCCTTGTCCTGTCCCTGCAGCTCCTAACACAGAGTCCCTCTGCAGCTTCCCTGGAGCCCCTTCAGAATTTGCTATGAGGTCTCCACGTAGTCTTCTCTTCTCCAGGCTAAACAGCCCTGACTTCCTCAGCCTGTCTTCATAGGGGAAATGCTCCAGTCCTCTTATCAACTTTGTGGCCTTCTCTGGACTTTCTCCAACAGTTCCATGTCTTTCTGATGTTGGGGACACCAGCTGGGTGACACCATTCTCTTGGTGTCTCCTGATGCCAAATCACCACCTCACATCTCCAGGAAGGGATCATAAAGGTGGCTGAGCCTGCTCCTGGGTGCTCACCATCTCGGGGTGGTGCTGTGCACCCCTCAAACCCCCACATTTGAACAAGCATTGTCTGTGCAGTGCACCAGGACACAGCACCCACCCAGCAAGGCCCAGCTGCCTCGGGGTCATGGCTTTGCTGCTCCACGCTCTACTCTCCACTCATCAAGTTCCAGCTTCAAACTGCTTGGCTCGTGCATCACCCTGGGCCCCTGGCAAGCTGCCCCTGCCCGGGGCCTGCTGGTCCTCGCGGGGCTGAGCCGTCAGTGCTCAGCAGCAGAGCTGCCACATAAACCTCTCAGCACCGGCACAAGAGCGCGCGGGGCTGTCTCCTTCCACCTGGGCTGAAACGCTGAGCCAGGAACACTCTGCTGCTCCTCTCAGCAACCCATACTTCTCCCTCAGTTATTTTAGGGAGGATGCTCAGCCACCTTCAGCCAGGAGCTGCTAGGAGGTGACCTAGCCACTGTGATGAGGTGCCACCACCGTCCCTGGAGGTTGTAGGTGCTGGTGTGCTCCGTGGGACTGTCATGTCCTCATCAGCTGGGGCTGGGGAGAGAGGGCTAAAATTTTTGCCCTCTCAAGCACTTGCTTGGCCAGAGACACTTCACCTGAAAAAAAAGCCTGGTGATATTTTCTGTCCTTTTTATCAGAGACATGTGGGATGGTCTGTCCTGCCATAGCTCCAGGGAGAGGACTGGAGGGAATGGCCTTGAGCTGAGCCAGGGCAGAGGCAGAGGAGATGGTAGGAAAAATGTTTTCCCTGTTACAAGGTGTTCAGGCACTGGACTAGGGAATTGCCCGGGGAGGTGGTGCAGTCACCATCCCTGGAGGTGTTTAAGAGGTGTCTGGACATGACACCAGAGGATCTGATTTAGGGTTTAGGTGTTCCAGCAGTGACAAGTTAATGGTTGGATTTGATGATCTCAGAGGTCTCCTCCCACCTTGATGCTTCTATGATTCTCTCCACTGGTTTAGGAATTTCCTGCAGGTGGGAGCAGAAGCAGGGTGGGAATGCCCATGACAGCACTGACTGGAGAAGGTCTGTCCTCTTTCTGAAGGGACCCACTTCCTGACAGCCCTCTGTTGCCATCAGTTTTGGATGACAACAATGCTCTATGGTCCAAAGTCCTTACTGCATCTCCCTTTATCCCTGCAGTCCATCACAGTCTATCAAACTTTCCTTTGCCTGAATCCAACCCTGTGGCAAATCCTCTGATCTCCAGAAAAGAGACTGGTAGCTGCCTCCTTTACACCTTTGGCTATGGAGAAGATGAAGGTAAATTGCTGGTCCAGCATATTTGGTGGACAGGCATAGATCTCCCCTAGAGTGTTGGAGTGTTAAATACCAGCAGACAGGAGAGGAGATGAGGATGGAGAAGAGCTGGGCTCTGTGTGAAACACAAGAGGACTTTCTGTCTCTTCCCAGAGCCTGCAGCAGCAGGCTGGGGCTGACCTGGAGCACGGTGCATGAACCTGGGATTAGGGAAGACTAACGATCGCCCTCCAGTGCTTCCCAGTGCTTCCAGCCCTTCCAGCCCTGCAGGATGGACCAGCACGGCCACAGTGTGTGTGTGTGTGTGTGCAGGGAGAGGCAGCGAGCCCCGGCCCCAAATTCCCAGCCCAATTCAGGAAACCATCAGCATGATATGCAGCCCTAATTAGGGGAATAAACTTAGCAAAGAATTCAAACATAAATTTGCTCTTGCTGATTTCAGGCCTCGCACACGTTCACTGAGCGGACGGAGCCCCCCGGGACCCCAACCCGAGCTCTGCACTGTCTCTGATTTATAAGGTCCTCTTGGACATGCTAAATATAGTATTAAGTGTAATAAATGTAGATCACTTTCCTAAATATTCAGTGATTTATGCCCAGGCTCCTTCCCCTGAGAGCTGGGCTCATAAATCCTCTGTGCAGATCTGTCGTGGGGGCACATTTCCTCGGGCGGGTTGGAGAGTTAATAAGCAGGAAAGGAACAGTGAGTGTGAAAGGGAGTGGGGGAGAAAAGCCAACATGGGGAGGGTCATAGAGAGAGTGGAGGGAGCTGTGGGGAAGGAGGGAAGGTTCCCATTGTCTTTTTTTTTTTGGTGTATGGGGCACCCTGTCTTGAGCAGTGGGATATTGTTCACAGCCAGGTTGGCTAAAGCCTTGAGCAACCTGCTCTGGTGGGAGGTGTCCCTGCCCAGGGCAGGGGGTTGGGGCTGGATCATCTCTAAGCTCCATTCCAACCCCTCAAATTCTCTGATTCTATGTTGTGATGCTTCTGCTGGGAAAGGGGCTGTGGATGTCTCCTCCCTGCCAGGCAGGACTCTGTGGGAAGCATCCTGAAGCTCTGGGAGCTGCTCCACTGACAGGACAATGCTGCTGTCGTTTGCAGGTTTGCATGGCTGTGCATCCTCCTTTGCTGGCTTAAACCCAGTGATATCAACCAGCACAGACTGCCCTTTGCTTCCCTTCTCCATGCAGCATCCACCATGAAGTCTAAGCAGGGAAAATGCTGATGTGAAGGCTGGAGGATGTGCAGAGAAATCCTGGAGATCAGCCAGAAGGAACGAGAAGTGGCTTACCTACATCCAGCAGAGCATACCCTGGGAATGGATGTCCCCAGGGATGCCCAGGGCAGCTCTGCACCACTTCCCTGGGGACCAGGTCGAGACCTGCACACTGCCATGTCCTCTGCTGGGTGAGGCAGTTCCCAGAGCCTTGCAGTGGCATTAACCCCATCACAGCCTGGAGACAGGGAGTGCTGCAGAGAAGGGCTGAGGGGTATGAAACAACAGGGGAAGATGCTTTCCCTGCAGGGCAGTGGCAGGGGCTTTCCTTAGCTGATCTGCCTTCTTCTTCTAACTTCTTTGATACTTGTGTCTGCTGATGTGTGATGTGTTCTTCCTCACTGCTCTCGCTCCCCTTCCCACTCCAGGCACGTCTTCACCTTATGTGTGATTCCCTCCCTTTTGTTCCTCTGTCCTCTTCTGTTCCTTCATGCTGCTCCTTCATCCTCTTCAGGCACTGGAATAGGTTTGCCCAGGGAGGTGGTGGAGTCACCATCCCTGGAGGTGTTTAAGAGGTGTCTGGATGTGGCACTGGAGGACCTGGTTTAGGGTTTAGAGGATACAGCAGTGAGAGGTTAATGGTTGGACTTAATGATCTTGGAGGTCTTCTACACCCCTGATGGTTCTGTGATTCTGGAAAGGTCCAGACTCCTGCACACCAACCTGTCACAGACCTTCACTCTCCCCTCCACTGACTGCCAACCTTTTCTTCCCACCTCTTTCTCCAGTGCCCATTCTCCATCCCCATCACAGAGCACAGGAGTTTGTCATCCTGCCTTCTCCTTCCCATGGGACCATCCTCTCTGAAGCTGTTCCTGCAGCTCAAGCACTGTCTGGGCAGTGGAGAGACCAGCAGCTAAAGTTGTGTCTCCCCCAAAAAGGCCAGGCCATCCTTGTAGTAATTCCCCACTCCACCCCATGAGAAAGCAGCCCAGGATGAGGTGTGTGAGTGATACAGCAGGACGTGACGGGTTGCAAGTTCAGAGGAGGAACCTCTGGGCCAAATGGGAAGGAGATCTACTTGAAGGAGCCTCCCAAAGGGAGGAGAAAGAGGGAAAAATGGAAGAAGTGAAAAAAGAAAGCAGAGGGCTGCCATCAGTGTGGCCTGTGGAGAAAGGCTCAGCTGTGATTGCAGGAGAGAACAAGGGATGGGGCAGGCAGAGACAAGTGTGGAACACAGACTTGGTCAGAGAAATCAACCTGGCCACTCCTGGGCACAAGAGTTGTGGGAGAGAGAAGTCAGCAGTCCATTTTTTGCTTAAAATCATCAAGAGGATCTCTAAGAGCATCAAGTCCAGCCTGTCACTGCTGGAATCCCTAAACCTTAATCCATATCCTCCAGCACCAGATGCAGACACCTCTTAAACACCTCCAGGGATGGTGACTCCACCACCTCCCTGGGCCATTCCCTATTCCAGTGCCTGAACATCCTAACAGGGAACACATTTTTCTTACCATCTAACATGAATCTCACATTTTTTGAGCTGCTTCCCCACTCTGGTGCATACAGAGATAGTCTCAGCCTGTGGCTCCATCACCACTCGCCCACAGCCAAGGCAGGAGGTCCTGAGGGGGCATGAGGCCAGTGCTGCAATGACCTTCCTGTGCCTTGTGGATTTCCAGTAAAAATCCATCATGCTTAACACGTTGAGTTTGTCACAGCCTAGACTTTCATGACAAAAAACATGACTTTTTGGGTTTTCTCACAAGTCATGGTCTTTGTAATCTAATAAGCTCTGCTCCCCCACAGGCCTCTACACACTCAGCTCTGTTTGCTTCCCAGGTCGGCACAGATGGGAAAATGACCAGAGCTGTGAAACACTTTCATGCCATTTGTCAAGTTGTATTAAATGGCTTGGAATAATTTTATGGCCAAACAAGGGTTTCTCAGTGGGGCTGAGGACCCTGCATGGGTCCTGCTCCATCTCCAGGGCTGTCGTGTGCTCTGTGAGACCCTTTTCCCCTGGCAGCCTGAGGGAGAACCTGAGATTTCTCAGCAGCTTTGTGTCAAGCAGGGGAAACCTAGAGGAGCATTTGTATTTGGTTGCTCATTTGTATTCTGCTCTGCTCTGTGCTGGGGCAGCCTCAGCTCGAGTGGTGTGTGCAGTTTGGGCAGCACAGCACAGGAGAGATCTAAAGCTCTTGGGGAGTGTCCAAAGGAGGGACAGGAGGATGGGGAAGGGCCTTGAGGGGAAGCCACATGAGGAGTGGCTGAGGCACTTGGTGTGTTCAGCTGGAGAAGAGCAGACTGAGCACAGAGCTCATGGCTGGATCCAACTTGCTCCCGAGGGGCAGTGCAGGGGCAGCTCTGCCCTCTGCTCTCTGGGACAGGGACAGGAGCCAGGGAATGGCTGGAGCTGTGTCAGGGCAGGGTTAGGTTGGATATCAGGCAGAGGTTGTTCCCCCAGAGGTGTTTGGGCACTGAACAGCTCCCCAGGGCAGTGGTCACAGCCCCAAGGCTGACAGAGCTCCAGGAGTGTTTGGCCAATGCTCTCAGCACAGGGTGGGTTGTTGGGGTGTCTGTGCAGGGCAGGGGTTGGACTAGATAACCCTCAAGGGTCTCTTCCAGCTCTGATTCTTCTGTGAAATGGAATCTTTTTCTGTGAAAAAAGTATTTCAGTGCAAAAATGTGGCCTGAAAATGGCAAGAAACAGGCAAAGAGGTACAAATTCTGTTAAACCATTTGTCCTTGTTTGGGAGGAGAGAAAAACATCTCACACAGATTTGTTCCTATTGTTATCAGCAGGGCTGTAAGAAATTCCCACAGGTGAGGATAGGACATGCAGGTCACATCACTAGAGCAGCACCTGTGCCCTCCAGAGTAAGGTTAGATTGGATATTGGGAAGGAATTCTTCCCTGTGAGGGTGGTGAGACACTGTCCCAGGTTGCCCAGGGAGGCTGTGGCTGCCCCAACCCTGGCAGTGTTCACAGCCAGGTTGGCTAAAGCCTTGAGCAACCTGCTCTGGTGGGAGGTGTCCCTGCTCAGGGCAGGGGTTGGGGCTGGATCATCTCTAAGCTCCATTCCAACCCCTCAAATTCTATGATTCTCTGAATATGTGAGTGCACCCTTAAGCCTAACCTGTGAATGAGGATGAAATATTAGAATTTTATCAAAGTCTCTGTAGGTTGGGAGACAATTTATGAGACCAGATCCAGTGTGTACTGGGGTCTGCAGGCTGGTTTGCTCAGGAGAACTAGTAAGGAAATCAGGCTAATAGTGCAGTGTTGGTTTTCAGAGAATCATAGAACCATCAAGGTTGGAGGAGACCTTTAAGATCAAGTCTAACCATTAACCTGTCATTGCTGTAACCTCTAAACCCTAAACCAGATCCTCCAGCACCAGATGCAGACACCTCAAACACCTCCAGGGATGGTGACTCCACCACCTCCCTGGGCAATTCCCTATTCCAGTGCCTGAACACTCTAACAGGGGAAACATTTCTCCTACCATCTCCTCTGACTCTGCCCTGGCTCAGCTCATGAGCTTCTTTAAGGTGACAGTGTCCTATCACAGGCACATGAAGAGGATCCAGGCAAACCCAAGGAATGGGCTTATTCCAGGAGTGGTTGAAGGCAGATGGATGTGGAAAGAAAGGACCAAGTCCAGTTTTAGGGTTTTTGTCCAGTCTTTGGTTGTTTGCTGGGCTGAGGCCGATGCTGGGAACACAGCCCAGCTGGGGAGTTCACAGAGTCCAGACCTGGGACACCAAATCCCCCTGGAGCCATGGCCAGTCTCCCTTCCTGCTGTCTGCAGGTTATAGATCTCCAAGAGGTCACTGAATTGTACTGAGTCCAAGCACCTTCTCTTTACTTCTCTGCCTTAGATGCTGCATTTCCCTGAGCTGCACATTGCCTGCTCTGCCCCTAACTAACCTGCTGGGGTTTCTGGAGAGCTTTGCTGTGTCTTTTCATGTTGCAGATGAATAGTCCTTCTTTCTGTCCTTAGTACTAAGCACACTCAGCTATTTGCAACTTCCCCTGTAGCGTTTGGTGTTGGCAGTGTGTCAGCTTCTCTTGACTTTATCTTATCAGGGTAGTAAGTTCTCTCAGCACAGATGAGCATGTCCAGCTTGCCTGTTTCCCTTCCCACCAATTTCGTTTGCTTCTCATTTTACAGGTAGTTTCAGGGCTGTTGCTCAAACCACTTGGGCCCTTCTGTTGTCTTTTATGGCCAGATAAAGTGATACATGCCCAGGCTTCCCTGAAAGAAGCCTGGGAATGTCTGACCTGCTTCAAAGCCAGGTTGTCTAAAGCCTTGAGCAACCTGTTCTGGTGGGAGGCGTCCCTGCCCAGGGCAGAAGGTTGGGACTAGATGATCTCTAAGGTCCATTCCAACCCCTTAACATACCATGAAACATTGCAGTAGTGATGATCTTTCATCATCTGCCCTGTTGTTCCTCTTCACTTGGAAGGTGATCCCAAAATGTCCAGTTACAGCAAGCCCTGTATCAGTGTCAGTGCATTTCCTGACAGCCCTTCAGCTTCTCCCAAGTCTGACACTGGTTTGGTTCATCCAGCACCATCCCCTGCTGCAGACACACTGCTGCACACCCTGGTGCCATGCCAGTCCCTGGAGGTTTAACTCCTTTCCTGTTAGAGACTCCTGTTCCCACTCAGCAGCAACACTGGGAAATGCAGTTATTTCTGCAAGATGTGAGCTCAGCCATCTGGCCTGGGAAGGCAGGGCTGCAGGGCTGTTGGCTTGGGAAGGATGCTGAAGGCTGTGGGAAGGTGCTGCACACAGGAGAAAGCAGAAATCTCCTGGTGATGCCTGGGGGAAATGTTCTGCTGGAAGCACAGGATCCCAGCAGAGCTGGTAGAAGGGGCTCAGGGGTCTCCAGACCTGCCTCCCACCTGTAGCAGGGCTGTCTCCAGCTCTGGCTTGAGGTGGCCATGGCTTTGCCTAGCTGAGACCTGGAAAAGCTCATCCTGCACCTCTCTGGGTCCTGTCCACAGAGTAGGTAGTGTAGGTAGAGCACAGGTAGGAAGAGTTTCTCAATGCCCTTCCTAGACCTACAGGGTGGAGCCATTGCCCTGGTGCCCTCAGTTTGGCTCTGGCATTTCACAGACTCAAAGACTATTCAGAGTCGGAAGGGACCCACAAGGATCATCAGTCCAGCTCCTCAGAGAAGCCAGCACATCTGCTACCCTGCCATCCAGGGCCTGAGCTGGTCAGGGCTCAGAGGAGACCCCAGAGCCAAGATCCCCAGGCACCATCCCTTGTGCATCCATCCCTGTGGCAGGCTCCCAGGGACCCCCCAGCTGCCACTTGTGTGAGTAGAGGTGATTTATGCTGACTTTTCATTTTGTTGTTTAGTAAATCAGGAACTTGGAAATCAGTGTGGTTTCTTGTGTGAGCCTCAGTAACGGCCGAGGTTATCACAACAGCCATAAATCCCCCATGATTCTGGATGGGAAATCTCATTATTTCTCCTCTCTCCTCCCCTCCCTGGGCCATGAGACCTGGCAGAGCCACGGGAGAGAGGAGTTGATTCAATCCAGCTCTGGCTAAAGTGATCAACCATGAATCATCATCTCCTGGAGACCCTCTCCTTCGCTGAGCCTTGGTTCCCAGGGAGGCTGTGCTGGTCTGTGGGCAGGAGCTGCCTCCAAGGCCAGAGCAGAATGAGGTGGGACATCCCCTGCCCTGACAAGGCTGGTGAACATGTAAGAGAGGTGGTGGGAACCATGCTGCTCTGATAATATTGACCCCTCCTGCACAGGCTCTGGAGACACAGAATAGCCAAGAGAGAGGGTGGACAACAGTGCTGGACAACCACCATGAGGTCTCCTAGGGTTGGATAAGGCATGAGGAAAAAAACATGGGTTTTCCCCCAAAGGGTCTATCTTTGAGTGTTGATTCCTCTCCTCTCTCCTGCTGTCTTCCCATGTGTCTCTGCCCCCAGGAGTGGAGTGTTTCCTCACCACCCTGCCCCATGGTCCCACTCTACTGCTGCCTGCACCTCTTCTCCTGCAGCCTCTGGCCCTTGGGCTTGTCTTCAAGAGATGCTCCAGAGCCTTGCAGTTGGCATGTGGAGAGGATATCTTCCTCCTTTCCAGCAGCCCAAGGAAATCAGATGGTTTATGACCTTTCCCTGCACTTGGGAACCCTCTGGACAAGCTGTGGGTGTCCACTGAGGCCTTCTGAGCTGGTACATCCTGTGTGAACTGCTGCTAAGCTCAGGATCTCTGCACCACAGTGTGTCAGTGAATCCCACAGCAAGATGTCTCTTCTTCATCCTCTGTGATTCACTCCCAGGGGTGGTAGCAGAGGAGGGTGAGGTGGAGGATACCAAGCTGTGTGGGTCTCCCCATTCCAACATCTTCTTGCCTGCTCTTCCCAACAAACCTCCCTCTCTCTTGCTCTCCCTGCTGGATTCCACTGCTGTTCCCCCCAGGCCTTTCTGCTCCTCTGCTCCCCCACATCCCCTGGGGCAGGACAAGCCCACAGGAGAGGACCTTGCTGCAAAAAAGGGCACCCTGCTGCCTCCTGTGATGGCTTTATAATGTGTTCCAGATTCCACCCATTCCCATCCCTGCTGCATCCAAACATTCCCCTGGTTATTTCTGATTGCTGCTGAGCACAGATCTTTGTGTGCATATTTCTGTTAGTACTTCAGTCACTTCATTCTTATGCTCCTACACAAGTCTTGGATGCATCAGCAGGGCTCAGTGACTTATTGCTCTTCAGTGTGTCAACTCATTCCACCATCTTCTCCTGACACTCCTGGTGCTCATTTTAAAGCCTGGGATGAGCTGATCCAGAGGAGCTTTCTCCCCCCACCCTCTGTAGGCCTAAACTGAAGAAACCCCTCAGCTCCCATTTCTACTCCTTGCCATAACCCTCTGTTTCTCTCCCAGGCTTCCACCTCCTCACAAACATCAGATTTGATGTATTTTTATGTCTTTTCATTGCTTATTTTTGTACCTTTTGGGTTTATAACATTTTTTGCCGTTCTCTCTGATGAAATCCCATCCTAATTCCCTTGTTAGGTAATCCCTGGCATGCTCTGTGCTTGCCTCTATTGCCTGTGCTAAGGCTGGATTTCCTTTTTCTGAAGAGCTCTGTTCAGCTCAAATAGGCAATGAAGCTTTGTCAGTCCAGCAAATGCTGTTGATTTTCTTTCCCACATGGACCTTTCTGCTTTTCCTCTTAAGTTGTGCAGCCTTCAAAGCCTCATTGATGGGCACAGACACAGCTTCCATATCAAAGCTATGGCCTGCAATGAATTTGCCTTTAGGGCCCTTTAAATGAACTCTCCTCATTTATTTATTTTGAAGTAAGTTCCCACTTTCTAACACTGAGCAGCCTCCAGCAGTTTTGGAGGCAGCATTTCCCCCAGTGGCTCTGCCTAATTGTGTGGTGATCACTGGAAGTTAATAGCTTGCCACTGGCAGCTTCTTGAAGGAAAACCTCCATGTGAATTTGGGGCAGAGATGGTAAAGATATCTGTTAAAAAAACCCAAATAAACAACCCAAGCAGTAGTAGGAACTGTGTGTTGCTCTCTGGTTTGTATCAGTCACTCCTGCCTGAACTGGGACCCAAATCCTTCCTACAGCAGTTGCAGTTCTGGTGGGAGAAATGTCAGTTCTGATAACAGATATCACAGTCAGCTTGGAGGGACACAGAAGCTCCATGAAGCAGTTTTGTCAGGTGGGTTATAGATTCCTTGACTCGAAAGACATGAAAATGAGGATTGAAGCAGCAGATTTTCCCTCAAATACTGCAGATTCCCAAACTTTTCAAACCAAATTCAAATTGAAAGCACAATTATACCCCTGGGCTGAACTGTGTGTCTTAAAAGCATCGTAGGATTGTAGAGTCATCAAGGTTGGAGGAGACCTCTAAGATCATTCAGTCCAAACATTAACCTGTCACTGCTGGAACCCCTAAACCTTAAACCAGATCCTCCAGCACCAGACCCAGACACCTCTTAAACACCTCCAGGGATAGAATCATAGAATCAACTGGCTTGGAAAAGACCTTCAAGATCATCAAGTTACTAGACCATGGCACTAAGTGCCACATCCAGTCTCAGCTTGAAAACCTCCAGGGATGGTGAATCCACCACCTCCCTGGGCAGCACGTTCCAATGTCTGAGCACTCTCTAGAAAATCTCTTCCTAATATCCAACCTAACCCTCCCCTGGCAGAGCTTGAGTCTGTGCCCTCTTGTCCTGCTGCTGGTTGCCTGGGAGAAGAGACCAACCCCCACCTGACTCCAACCTCTTGTCAGGGAGTTGCAGAGGGTGATGAGGTCTCCCTTATGATGGTGACTCCACCAACTCCCTGAGCAATATTCCAGTGCCTGAGCACCCTAACAGGGTAAAACATCCCATGTGGGACAAACTGTTCCCGTAGAGCACATCTCTCTGGGCTGTCCCCTCGTGCTGTTCGGATGCTGCAGGGCTTGAAGGGCTTGAACCCTTCCACGGAGGCTTTGCAGACACGTTGCATCCCTGAGATATCCCCGACCCATCCCCAGCAGGATCCCAGCGCTGCATCCTGCGCTCGGGATGTGCCTCCCGACACTGCAAATCAACTTCTCCCCCTCGAGGGCTCTGCACAGCTGGAGTTAGAACTGACTCCATCCCCGTGTCCCCGCAGAGGGGACATCGCTCCTGTAGCCCTCAGCCCCCCGAACAGCCCCCGGCCAGAGAGGGAGGGCTGTGGGCTCCATCTCCGACCCTGGCGCGGGCAGCTCCGTGCCAGCTCCAGCCGGGAGCAGCATTCCTCAGCCGGCAAACCTCCGTCCCGATGAAAAGCCCCAATTCAGCTCCTGCGAGCCGAGTACCTGACACCTTCCCCCGCACAAAGAGAGCTTTCTGCCCCGGCAAGCGCTGGGCACAGCAGCTGCCTCTGGCCCAGAGGGGTCACAGCCACATCCTGCACACACCTCGAACAAAACCCACTTGTCCTGGGGAGAGGGTGGCAGAGAGAGCACAGCCCGGGGCAGGTGGCTGCCAGCAGGGCTCGTGGCTCCAGGGCTGCCGAACTTGGGGATGGGATGGCTCTCCCAGGTCTCCAAGTCTTGCTCAGGTCAATCACAGAATCATAGAATTTTAGGGGTTGGGATGGAGCTCAGAGATCATCCAGTGCCAACCCCTGCCCTGGGCAGGGACACCTCCCACCAGAGCAGGTTGCTCAAGGCTTTAGCCAACCTGGCTGTGAACACTGCCAGGGTTGGGGCAGCCACAGCCTCCCTGGGCAACCTGGGACAGTGTCTCACCATCCTCACAGGAGAAACTTCTGCCTAAGATCTAGCCTAAATTTCCCCCCCCCTTCTATATGAATCCATTCCTCCTTGTCCTGTCCCTGCAGCTCCTAACACAGAGTCCCTCTGCAGCTTCCCTGGAGCCCCTT
>NW_008651877.1:17958-19248 GCF_000695815.1 Acanthisitta chloris
GAACTTCATGGCCTCCTCTGGACTTGCTCTAACAGTTCCATGCCCTTCTTATGTTGAGGGCACCAGAACTGTGTGCAGAACTCAGGTCTCAGGAAAGCAGAGGGGGAGACTCACCTCCTTTGACCTGCTGCCACACTCCTTTTGAATGGGGTGGTGAGGCTTGAACTGTGGAGGTTTTAGGACCAGCTCTGTGTCTGGTCTACTGACTCTGAGCCACTGACCTGGCTAGGCACGCTGGGGTGACACGTGCTCCTGTGCCTCTGGTCACACCAGGACTGAGCTGGGATGGACTGGGTGCTAACACCAGGACTGAGCTAGGATGGAGTGGGTGGTAACACCAGAACTGCCACACTTGAGGACAGGACAGGCTTGGCTGGAAGGTGAGGGGAAATCTCAGCACAGAAACAGGGTTTGTGAGTGCTGAAGGGTAATCCATTTTGGGAGACATCCACTGAGAGGCTGTTAGTCTTCACGTTATCTTTGCTCTTCCCTTTCCCCAGGAGAGTCAAAGCTGGTCCACAAAAGCTCCCTCACCCACCAGTGCCTGACTGCAGGCCACAGCGTGTGACAGACTCAGCAGGATTGCTCAGCTCAGAGACTCTGCACCATTTCAGCTTTTCAGCCAGGGACTGTCAAATGTGATGCACGTAATCCATCCAGGAGGAGAGGACACATCTCAAAGCTTCCATGCCAAAGCCTCCAGAGTGCAGTCAAGGTCTTCCTGCCTGTGCCTCAGAGCCTCTACCTTGCTCATTGATGGACTCCAGTCCAATGTTCCCAGTGCAGGATGTTGGGAAGCTGCCTGGTCCCCTCCCTAGCTTCCCTGCCCACCACAGAGAGAACCCAGCCTTGCAAATCCATCTCCTGATTCAGACACCCAGACTCAGGCAGTGCAGTGTAAAGCATCCCAGCAAACCCTCATTTTGGCTCTGGTCCTGTGAAACCCAGAGTGCATGTTGGCTTCAGCTGGTTCCACAGAATCATGGACTCATTGAGGTTGGAAAATCCTGCTGAGATCATCAAGTTCATCACCCCAGAACAGCCAGAGCCGCCACTAATCCATGTCCCCAAGAGCCACATCCACATGTTTTTTGAGCACTTCCAGGGATGGTGACTCCAGCACTGCCCTGGACAGCTGTGCCAGTGCCTGAACACCCTTTCTGTGAGGTTCAGGCCCTGTGGTCATCCTGGTGCAGAAGCACATGGACAAGTCATCCTCCCCACCTCTGATGTCCCACCAGCCCCAGGTGGTACCCAAAGAGGCTCAGCCTGTTGACACCAGGTTGATGC
>NW_008651877.1:19259-22097 GCF_000695815.1 Acanthisitta chloris
ATTCCTGCTCAAGCCAGATGGGACATGACACATCACATGTCAGGCAGATTGGCCCAAAACCCAAACCCAAGATTGCTCTCAGCAAGATGTGCAAACCTTTCCCTGTCTCCCTTAATCATCATTCTGCCTTTTATTGCTCTTGCAAACTCTCTTGCAGAGAGCACACGTGGCTGAAACACCCCAGATCCACTCTAGGTTATTGCCTACATTCCCAAAGCACTTTCATGACACATCACATGTCAGGCAGATTGGCCCAAAACCCAAACCCAAGATTGCTCTCAGCAAGATGTGCAAACCTTTCCCTGTCTCCCTTAATCATCATTCTGCCTTTTATTGCTCTTGCAAACTCTCTTGCAGAGAGCACACGTGGCTGAAACACCCCAGATCCACTCTAGGTTATTGCCTACATTCCCAAAGCACTTTGAGGGAAGCAAGAAATCACCATGATGGTCTCACAAAGGGATAAAGGGCTGAAGTCCCTGGTAGGTACCATGGGAGACCTTTCCTAAGTGTGCCTGTAGCTCCCACATCTCAGGACCACATGGATCCCTGAGAGCAGCACTGCGTGCAGACTGCTGGGTGGTGCAGTCCTGTCTGCAAGGAAGGGAAGAGCCTTGCTCCATCTGCACACAACAGCTGGGAAGAGGAAAATAAATCAGGCTCCAAAGCCTTCCCTGCTTGTCTGCTGAATGCACTGAGGGCTCCGGGCTCCAAGCTCTCAGCAGGGGCTTCTTGGAGGCTGAAGGAACTTCTGATGCTCAGGAAAAGCTGGTGAGTAGTGCAGGAATGGAGAGCTCTGCAGCCACAGCCTAGGGCAGGTCCCCCCATCACCAGCACAGCTCATGAGGCCTCGTGCAGGCATTCCCTGGATGCATTCAGGGCCATTGGGGGATATACTTGGCCATCTTGAAGAATAAAGACATCTTTCCCTGTGAGGGTGCTGAGGCACTGACACAGGCTGCACAGAGCATCTGTGGTTGCTCCATCCCTGGGAGTGTTCCAGACCAGGTTGGACAGGGCTTGAGCAACCTGTCCTAGTGGAAAGTGTCCCTGACTATGGCAGGGGGTGGGACTGGATGAATTTTAAGGTCCTTCCAACCCAAACCTGTCTGTGCTTCTCTGTTGCTGTCACTCTCAGTGGGATGTGCTTGGAGGTGGCAGCAAACATCTCTCCACCTTCTTCTTTTCCTTCCACATCCTAACATCTCCCCTCAACCATTTTCCTTTCTCTCTCCTCTTTGGAGCTCCCCCATGCAGCAGCACGGGCAGAGATGCTGTAAACAGGATATGTGCTCTCTGGAAATCTGCAAGCAGGAGAGGCTGAAGGTATTTAATAGTATCCCTGCAGTAAACAGGGATAAAGGGGGATCAGCTGTATGGAGCAGGGTGTAAGGATCAGCTGGAGTTGCTCTGCCATGGTGACTATTTACTGAAACAGGAAACAAATATTTTCTTGGCTTTTGCCAAAGAAAGATCTCTTTCAAAAATGTGTTAATATTAGAAGTAAAAATGTATCTTTTAACCATGTTAAGTGGCCACATTCACTGGAGTTTTATTTACTATAGAAAGGTTAACATTGGTCTGTTTATCCTACGGCCGAGATTTCCAGCAAATTACAAGAAGGGTCATGTAACAGTCAGCTCCTGCTTGCCTGAGCTTATTTGCCAGAGCCAAATCCCTGGAGCCTGTGGAGCTGGAGCAGAGAGAAGGGATATTCAAAAGGACTCTGAGAACGGGAGGAAAGAAACAACAGAGCTTTAAGTTGCTTTGGGTTCGCTCCCTGGGAAGGTGGAGGTTGGGCTCATCCACGTGCTGGGCTGGAGGAGAGGCAGAGGTGCTATGTTGGACCCTCCTGAGGGAACAGCCACTTGGAGGAAGGTCAAGGAAAACCCAATCACAGTGCAAGCCCCAAAGAGCCACTTTAAAGCCTGGATCAGGAGATTTGATCCCTTGGCCAACACTTCTTATGTCATTTTACTATGATTACTTTGCTGGAGATATGGTGATGCTCCAGAGAGACATCCAGCCTGTCCTTCCTCCAGCAAGGACACCACTTGTGCTGAGGGAATGTGATCATTGGAATGTCTCTCACCCATGTTGTTCCTTTCCCTGGGGGGTCAGGCTGCCCTCCAGCTCTCCCTGTCCCCTGTGATCCACCAGTCAGTCCCTTGGGTGGGCTCGACAAGGTCATCCCATTCAAAACCAGCTTGGCTAAAGCCTTGAGCAACCTGCTCTGGTGGGAGGTGTCCCTGCCCAGGGCAGGGGGTTGGCACTGGATGATCTCTAAGCGCCATTCTAACCCCTAAATTTCTATGATTGTATTATTCTAGGATCCATCCCTTCTCCTCCTGCCAGTTTTGGGACTTACTTCTGCCTGCAGCTTCCCACACTGCCCCGAGGGAAGCTGATTGTCAAAACAGTTGTGAAAGGCCTGGAAAATGATTCAGTGTTAAAAAATAGATCAGAAAATGGGTGCATTATTAATGGCCCTGCTGTCAGCACCACCAAATCCCACTGAGCAGCGAGGCAGGGATTTTCCTTAATGAAGCAGTGTTGGAGCAATCCAGTAGCACTTCTATCTGCAAGAGGAGCTCGAGCCAAATTATTAGCCCTAATAGAGAAAAATCAAGGCAAATATCAAAGGCCTGAGATACTTAGCAGGTTGGATTAGGTAATTTACTACTTTTCTCATGATTTGCATAGCTTTATTAGCTGGAATCAATGTAGAATCTGAGAATGTTAAGGGGTTGGGACGGAGCTTAGAGATGATCCAGCCCAAACCCCCTGCCCTGGGCAGGGACACCTCCCACCCGGGCAGGTTGCGCAAGGCTTTACACA
>NW_008651877.1:22413-23158 GCF_000695815.1 Acanthisitta chloris
TCACAGCCAGGTTGGCTAAAGCCTTGAGCAACCTGCTCTGGTGGGAGGTGTCCCTGCCCAGGGCAGGGGGTTGGGGCTGGATCATCTCTGAGCTCCATTCCAACCCCTTAACATTTTGTGATTCTGTGATTGAAATAATGAAACATGTGGAGAGACCTGGGGATGGTGAGTGTGGAGACAACTGTTCCCTGAACACTAGGAGCACCCCAGCATCACCCTGAAAGGGATTGTCCCTCTCCTCCTCAGGAGTGCAACTTCTTGCCTTAATCACTTGGTGAATAATGAGACATTCCTAGGCCCTCACTTTGCCAGAGAGGTGTGAACACCTTTGCATGACCTTCAGGATCTGTGGTTCCTGTACATAATGGGCATTCCAAATCCCCTTTCCACACTGAGCTGTCTAAGGGTGACCTTATTAGCCTCTCCAGCTCCCTGAAAGGAGGTTGGAGTCAGGTGGGGGTTGGTCTCTTCTCCCAGGCAACCAGAAGTAGGAGTAGAGGGCACAGATTCAAGCTCTGCCAGGGGAGGTTTGGGTAAGATATTAGGAAGAGATTTATTTTTTCCAGAGAGAGTGCTCAGGCATTGGAATGTGTTGCCCAGGGAGGTGGTGGATTCACCATCCCTGGCCTTTGAGAGAGGATTTAGAAGGAAAAGGTGATTTTATTTCAAACTGTTTTCACACACTCAGTGTCTCACACCCACTCACAGTACCAGGACAAATATCCTCCAGCACCAGATCCAGACA
>NW_008651878.1:0-8038 GCF_000695815.1 Acanthisitta chloris
AGACAAACAGGAAGACAATGAGAGAGGAAAAAAGACACTCTCTTTACCCTGAGGAGGACAGCTGAGCTTTCGAGGGGTGCTCTTTCCCGAATCCATAGCACATGCTGCGCCTTAACTCCGGTGATGTGTTTGTTTATTTGTTGTGTGTTTCTGTAAAATGAATCACCCTCAGAAAAAACTGTGGATTTAAATTGCAGAGGGCAAAAATCTCATGGCACGTCAGCTCCTTTGGCAGAGCCCATACGCAGTTCAAGAGGAAAAGCTACTTGGGAATTTTCCGATGAAAGGTTTTCTTAAAGGAGAATTGCACCGTGTTGAACCTGCAATGTTTAATGGGAATGTGGCACTGGAACGGTCCTGTGTCCTACATCCCACACAAGCACTCTGAGCTTTGGGCTCAAAATGATCCCTTTATTTGGGTTCAGTGTTCTGCTGAACTTTTGATCAACATAGAAGAGCTGAACAGGAAAGCCCCAAAGCAATCACTGCTCTGGTGATCAGTACCCTCACATTAGACTTGGGCCATGAGTTCTGCTCCTGGGTTTGACCTAAGAAATCTCTCATGTCCCAGGTAGTTCTCCTAGCTACTGGGTTGGTAAGTATTTTGGAGTGATACCTACATGTTCTTCAAGGACAGTTTGGGAAGGTGAACATTTTAACCCAGTGGAGAGAAGAAAATGTGCCGAGACTCGAACTCAATGTGACATATCCCTCCTGCACAGGCAGTGACTTGTCTGGGGGCTGTGTTTGCCAGGTTTGATGTGTATATGCTGCACACATGTCATGGATCCAGGATGTGGAATGTGTGGCTCGGGGTTTGGGGACCATGCCGTAGGTAATGTGCATTTCTCACAGTGTGGGTTATACACTTCATGTTCCTTTGTGGTTCTAGTGGGTAGATCTCACTTGTGTAGCACCTTGGCCCACACCAACAAAGAAGATACCTTTCATACCAAAAAACCTTGCCCAAAAAAGCAGCATGGGAAAGCATTAGCTACTAAAAGTGAGCCCTAGTAATTTAACCTCCATGACAGTTTGGACACATTAGGTCTCGGTCACAAAGAAACTGGTAATCATACCTGGGCCTTAGGCATTAACATCATCTCAACAAGGATTTCTAGACTTGACCTTTCTCGTGTAGCCTTTCTCATGTGAATCAGGCTTTCAGGACCAGGATCAAGGCCCTCATCCAAAGGCTGCTCAAGTCAATGGAAAAACTCTCATTGTCTTCAGTGGGCTTTGGATCAGGCCCCAAAAGTTGAGTCCTACTTTGAATGGAACATTGTTTGGAGCAAAACAGGCTCAAGGCTTCATTCACGTAGAGGTTTTAACTGTTACGTGAAATAACCTGAACACTTCCTGCTGCCACTTCTCCTGGGGACACAGGTGCTTGGGGAGAAGATCAAGAGCCCAGTGACTAACTCACGTGGTCTTCAGCCTGTTCTCTACCTCCTCCCTACTAAAGGATGGTAGAAGTCTCTGCCCTATGACTGAAGTGCAGATGTCCCTCGTGTCTGGCCACGCCACAGTAGTGCTCTGGCTAGGTTATGTGAGAGGAATATGTTCCATATTCTGGCAGAAGATCCACACTACTGTACAAGAAGTGGTTCCATTTCAGTCACCTGAAAACATGTCTGGCCACCTGGTCATGGAGGAGCAGAGCTTACTGTCTTCAAAGCTTTCAGTAGGAAGCACCATCCCCAAGAGACTAGGCATTGCAGGTCTAATCCATCACTATCCATGTTCCAAACTGAATATGTGCCTAACACCATTTCCCCCCGGGAATGTGGGGAAAAGCATCTTTACTAACTTTAATTTCAGTCTTAATATTACCATTGTTATATACCAGTTAGTATTTGTTTAATCAGGTTTTATTTTCAATTCCCACATACATTTCTGTGACTCCAAGTAAGCTTTGGGAGACTGTTGTTTCTGGATGGAGAAGGACTGGAGCATTTGGACAGAACTCTTCTTTGGTAAGCAGAGGTTGCAGACAAACTGCTATTCTAATAGTGGTTATGCCTCATACTTGCTGTTTTATTGCTTGATTCACATCAGCAGGGCAAGGACACTGGATGGAATGATGTGTTTGTGCTTATTTTTACATGTGACATTTAAGAGGCAAAATAAAGAGTGAAGATTTGCTCCAGATGTGTTTATGATAGAGATCTAAAAATGTGAGGGATGTTTTGTCTCCCTTATGTGCAGGTACTTCATATTTACTCATTTCTGCTCATTAGGAAGTGCCCAAAGCGACCTCTTGTCTCACAAGCTGTCACTGCTCACCACTGAGGCTCAGGCCAATTGCTGCTATGCTTTTAGTTCTGGTTTCCAAGTTCCAAAGTCAAAAATAAGGCACCAATGGAAGAAGTCTAGTGCAGCCAATCAATCCAAATCATGGTTAGCTAAATTCTCAGAACGAAATTCATGAACCATTCAGTACAGACTTCAGTAGGTACTGCACAGGCCATGTTTAATCCTAAGGCCCAGTTATAATTACCAGTGTGTTCATTACTAAGGCCTAAGGTGTTCAAACTATCGTGGAGGTGAAATTACTAGGGCTCACTTTTAGTAGCCAGTGCTTTCTCATGCTGCTTTTTGGGGCAGGGTTTTTAGTAGAAAAGGTACCATCTTTTCAGCCACTTTGGAAGATAAAACTTACTATGTTTGAATAACATGTCTTTAAACACTATTAATCAGCCCTAAAAGAAGAGAAAGACCAAACAATGCAACATTTGGGCTTTGCAAGTCCTGTAAGAGGCTGTCTGTTCAAAGCAGTTGTCATCTGAAATTACTGTATAGATCCCTATAGTATTCCTAAGTCCCTCTCTGTACAAACATCCTGTGAGTTGCAGCTCTAACACCTTGCTTACAAACACATCTGGAGAGCTCAGTGTGCACCACAACCTCTCTGATGCTGCTACCCACAGCCTCCCTCAGCCTGTTTGCTTCGTGCCTAGCAAAGCTTCTCACACAGCACTGTTCCCCTCCCTGCAGTGCACACTGCATGGTGCACAAATAATAGCTGGGTGTCCTGGTGGAGTCACAGCACTGAGAGGCTTTCACTCATATGGTTTGTGTTAACTTTACAAGGGAAACAGTATATAGGGGAAAATGGGGTTTTGCTTGTATAACCATGTCTGCACCCTGAGTGCTGCCAGGGCCATGCTGGTTCACACAGGGAGTGCCACAGCTCCAGTGCACGGAGCACGAGGTATCGATGGGGTTAGGAGTGGAGATGCAACAGCTGCTTTACATCCTCACTCAACCTTGCAGCAAATCCACTTGGGCGATTTCTGTCAGAGCTCTTCCCTGCAAAGCTGTGCTGCTGCATTTTTCAGTGCAGCCAAAACCTCAGATTGCCTCACAGAGCTGACTGCTCCAGGATCCACAAACGTCATTTCCCTTGATAATCCTTGACTTTTGTTTCGGTCTGTTATTTCTACTTAATACCCACAGCTCCTTAATTGGTTATTATTATTTCTTATTATATTTGCAAATTTTAAGAGTCTCTTAAGAAGCAAAAAGGGGACATAATGAAAGAAAAATGTGGTGAATACTCCAAATCTAGAGTGACTCTACAGATGTGACAGACGTGGGCTCTTGCCCCAGGGAGAGAGGCAGGAAGCTGTGGTAGGCCAGAGCCCTCAGCCACCATTTGGCTGTTCCCTTGGGACTGACTTTGGAAGCTGCAGTCACACAGCAAGCACAGCAGCTCCTGCACACCACCCTCCAGTGCAGACTGTGCTGTTGCTGAGTTTGGGTAGGATGATCTTTCCCATGATGTTGATGCCAGTGTAACACAACGTTGATGTACTTGTTTCCAAAGCACCATTGACCTGCCACACAACTTCAGGCAGGTTGCTTCAGTGTGCTGGGTTTTACCTGCTGATGGCCTTGCCACACAACTTCAGGCAGGTCGCTTCGGTGTGCTGGGTTTTACCTGCTGATGGCCCTACAGACCTCTAGTTCCTCTTCTAATCACAAATAAAATGCAAACAGTGATGATAAGGAAAGGGAAAGATGCAAGATGAGCACTGTATATGGAGCATGAAGGAGGTGACACAACACGTTCAATTTTCAAATGCCATCTGCACCCAGACTGGGTACAAAATCAGACTCATTCCAAATGATTTCTTTCACCCCTTGTTTTGCATGTTTAGCTCTTCTGATTGGTTTGCAATGTCAGTACATACACTGCCATTACAACTAGTAAGGACAAGACCAAACCTCAGCTTTACACGAGATTATACTCAAAACTAACCAGAGACCAACACAACACTCCTGCCATTGCCTTTGGTGGGCACAGTGTTCACCTACAAATGGCAGTACTGCATCCTAATTGGCACACAATGTTATCTGCTGTGCTAGACTTAGCTATAGCTTGTCATCATCAGATCTAAGGGCAGGCAGAGAGAGCTCTGAGAGTGCCAGATCTCCTCCTCAGCAGGCTGTGCACAAGGACAGCCAGACAGGCTGGGCAGCATCTGTAAGGTGTCCTGAGCCTGCTGCTGATTAAAATTCAAGCTACCTTTCAGAATGCAGCTTGGAGCCTGAAATGTCACTTACAACAAAGTGAGGATCTGTGCAAACAGAAATGGGAAGATGAGGAGGATGAGACTGGAGGCACAAAGTCTCCCAGTGACGCCCAGCGCTGGAGAGAGCCCAGCTTGAACAATCCCAGATGGGTGACTCAATTATTAAAAAGGGTGGTAAACAGGGAAAGATCATGGATGGAAAAAATAAACACCCAGTGCTCAGCCAAGGCTGATCCGAAGTGCCATGCCTGGCAGCGGCGGCTAAAGCTGTGACACACTCACACCATGGCAGGGGCGTGGGCTGCGTTTGATCCCTGATTGACGCTAATGACATTCCTCCCATGGCTGTGGCTTTCCCCACACCACGCCCGGGAGGGCTCAGAGGCACATTCCTCCTGAGTTCGAATGTGAAAAAAACCCATATTTTTAGTCAAGTTAAATGACACCAGGTGCTTGTTCTGGTTGCTTTACTTAGAGGCATGGTCAGAGCTCAGCCTGCTCTTCCCAGCAGTGTGTGACTGAGCCCCTCAGACTGCACCAGTTACCCCTTGGTAATCCAAGTCCAGCTACTAAACGGGTTCTACTCATCCCTGTGATAATGCCTCCTGTGCAGTGGGAGACAGCAACATCTGTGAGCGTGGACACAAGCCCAGCACAGTATTGGGAGCCATCATGATTATTTGTGTTGCCTGGAAGCCCCATTTAAGGATCAGGTGTACATGTGGCAGACACAGACCAAAAGCACTGCACTTTCCATGGAAGGGTTCTTCACCTCTGTCGCTTTTGTGCTGCCTGTCTTGAAAAACCTTACTTCTGACAGTGAAAAAAATGCACCTGAAGTGGAAACAGGAGTAGGTCCACTGCCTTAAACACCACAGCACAAGATCTGAAGGGTCACCCAGTCCACATTATCAAAGCATTCTGCAAAGCTGAAACCTTGTAAGAAGCAAAACTGAGCTTCTGAGCCCAGTCCCCGAGGCCACTGAAAACCTCCAAAAAAAGAAGAGGTGCACACAAATCATTGCTGGCTCTGAAACAAAGTCAGTGTCCTCAGACACTCTGTTCCTAAACAAGAGGTCACACGACTGTCATCACCACTCAGCACATCTCAGGACAGCTCGTGGCAACTGTGCAAGCTCAGAATCCTGAAAATCGTAATCCCTGTGTCAGGGGCCGATTTCAGGAGTTTCAGTTTATGAATAATTGACTGATGTCACACCTACACTGAAGAGTGCTGGTGAATCCAGCTGAATCCGTGTGCTGACGCCGTTCAGCGGCAGTTTTGTACGAGTCCAGGATGTTTGTGCAGCCTGTGTGCCATGGGACTCACACTAGCTGTGCTACTACAGCCCTGGCAAGGCTGCTGCTTGCATGTTCCATCCTGTTCTCCTCTCCGTCCTTACATCTCTCACTAGGATCAGTAACAACTCTCTGGAAGCAAAACTCAGACTAGCCTGGATTGTTCCAACGTCTCCGCACGTGTGGTGCAGCAGTGGCTGCACTGTTGGAGGAGGACGAGGAGGAAGAGGAGGACAAGGAAGAGGAGGATGAGGAGGAAGAGGAGGAGGAGGAGGAAGAGGAGGAGGAGAAGGAAGACGAGGAGGAGGAGGAGGAAGAGGAGGAGGAAGAGGAGGAGGAGAAGGAAGACGAGGAGGAGGAGGAGGAAGAGGAGGAGGAAGAGGAGGAGGAGAAGGAAGAAGAGGAGGATGAGGAGGAAGAGGAGGATGAGGAGGAGGAGGAGGAGGAAGAAGAGGAGGTCTGCCTTTCTCTCTGCCCCCTCATGCACACAGAGGTGGTGGCTTAGCCCACGGCGGGTCACGACGGGACAGCAGTGCCAGGTTCCAGCCTTGCAGACCCTGCACTCACCACAGCCATGGGAGCCTCAGGTACGAGCTCCTTTCACACCGACAGGGTCAGCATTACATGGATACACAGCCAGGAGTTTCCACTACAGATATTCCTGAGAGCCTAACTGGGAGTGTGAGTGCAGATCTGTTCATAGCCAGATAAATATTTGTGTAAACATGTAGAGGAAAAGAAGGCAAATATTTACATTAAGTTGGGCACCCTCTGAGAAAGGCAGATTAAATGGTGAAAAACTTCCATATAGCTATTCTGGACTGATTTCCTAGATAACATTTCCTAGAACTGAGATCTAAATCAGCCTTTTAGCGGTCTATCTCCTTCCAGATTTTGCAAGAGCAAGTTTTTGGTTGTCTTCCATTTCCCTGGTGACCCAGTCACACATATGCATTTTCTCAGGATTACCACAATGATTCCTTTCTGATGATGGTTCTGTTCTGCACTTTATATTAAGGCTGAACATTGAAGCTCAGAATGTTAATCATGGAAAGAGGAATAACAGTGGCTGCTTCCAGGGCAGTGAAGCTGCAAATCAGCTGCTGAGGAGAAATACCAGAGACAAACAGACTTCAGAAGTAGTCCTGCAATCCTTAAACACAATATATTTCCCTTTAACATAGCCCTTTGGGGTCACAATCTTTTCTAAAGCAAAACACCTTCCATTCAGAGAACAGCCAGCTCCTCAGCCAGGCCTTTCCAGAGGGAAATGGGGCTCTTGCTGCAAGTAGCCGACTTCACCAGGTGACTGCAAACAGAACTTGTGTGCACACTACTCCAATAAGCAGCCCATGCATTTTCAGCTACGTCAGAGTAGCTGCTCATGTTCAATCGATTGAACTAAGCTTCAAAAGTAACACTGGAATTTTGTGCTCATGCTGATATTAAAAAGGAAAATACAGGTTTTACCATTGTTTCTATGGCAGTAGGACCTGCCGACCAGCAAAAGTCTGGGGACCATAGAATGGTATTTCATGCTGACAGGCAGCAAAGAACTAAAGGCAGGTTCGTTCAGGGTGCAAAAGGACAGGACAGCAGAAGAAAAAGT
Source organism: Acanthisitta chloris (assembly GCF_000695815.1). Lineage (NCBI taxonomy): Eukaryota > Metazoa > Chordata > Aves > Passeriformes > Acanthisittidae > Acanthisitta > Acanthisitta chloris. The sequence continues at coordinate 7,447 of NW_008651878.1, forward strand.
AGAGAAACTGAGGATTATTACCCACAGATTCTAGCTAGGCAGAACAAAGCACAGAGTTAAGTATGTGGGAGCAGGATAGTCTGTCTTTGGTGGCCTAGGATTTCTTATTTGTGCTCCAAGTGATCTGGATTTCAGGAGAACTTCTAACAGGGCAGAACCAGAGCACAGACTTGTTGTGGCTTCAGATGGATTTTGCTGTACGAGCAGGAAGGAGGCAGCACCCTGGGCAGGGAACGTGGGCAGCCTGGGACCAGGTGGGTTCCAGCCCTTCTGCCACACTGAGTATCTAACCACAGGATACTTGCCCTGTGGGGACCGGTGGGACAGCCCTCTGCTCACTCCAGCAATGTGCTGCAGGAGAATGGGAACAGGAATAATTCCCATCCAGCCCAAACTGCCTGGGCATGACTTCTCTCTCCCGCACACCAAAAATCTGGCACCTGACATCTTGGGTGGAGTCACTTAAAGCGACACCAGTGACGGGAGATTTGGGGGGTTGTGATCTGCCTCTTCTCATTGCTTTGCAAATCTGAGTCAGTCACAGAAATAAGAGGGAGACAGGAAAAAATAGAAAGGGAGAAGTGGTTAAGGC
>NW_008651878.1:8062-19149 GCF_000695815.1 Acanthisitta chloris
GGAGACCACAGACACCTCTGCCAAAATGAATGGGATTCCAGCAGGCTCCAGCTGGTCTCATGGTTTGTGCATTTTGCGTTGTTTCCTGGATACCAGCAATTCCCAGCTGTAAACTGAGCAACCGTTAACCCTTCCCTGGGGTGCATTTCCAGGCAGTCGCTCATGGGGGAAGTTTTTCCCTGGCTGGTGAAAATTCCAATATTTCATAACCAGGCATCTTGCATGAATCAATGGCAAGTGTAAAAATAACCCTTGACCCTAAGTGTCTGGGGGAGCCATCGGAACAGTGAAAAAGAGAAGTATTTATGCAAAGCAACATTTCTTATCTGATCCTTCAGCTGCTTCCCTGCCTCCTTGAGTTTCACTCCCCATTCACCCATGCGACCAACAACCTTTTCCACTTTTCCAGGATCTCATTTTCCTTTCCTACTTTTTTTTTTTTTCTTCCTTTTTTCCCATCTTCCTTGAAGCTAATTGTTTTTTCTTCCTACCTCTGAAATGAGAAGATGAGGCTTGGCTTTAGCACTGAACTTACCCTGGGAACAGATCTGAAATCCTGGACCTGACATACAACTCCCAGAAATTTTTGTGAAGGAAAGCATCCAAATTCTTAATCTAGTGGCTGATTCCTCCTTCCTGGCACAAACTGAAAACCTAATTTTGGATCTCAAATGCCTGAACTTCCCGAAAGTAAAAATCTAGGCATGGATTTTTTTGGCTGAACAAGCCCTCCCACTGCTGGGAGGGAACAAGAGCCTGAACTCAGGCCAGACCAAAACAATCAAATCTCTCCTTTATTAATCACTGTTAATCGAATTGCATTTCAACTGCACAGGCAGGTCCCCCTGCTCTTCTCTCTGGGTACTGACTGAAAGCACAGACAGACAGCAAAAAACTGAGCACAGAGACATCAGAACAAATCCCATTGACTGAGTTGATTTGAGTGGCTTTGAAAACTGGTAGTGAAAAGACAAATGTGTACAAAGTCAGAGCAAATTAAAATGCAATGAGCACATTTTTCAACAGGGAGAATTTTATGTCCAAAACATATAACTGTAACTCCATTAAGGGCCAAATTGCATTTCCAGCCTGCTCAGCACAAAGTGCTGCAGTCCCAGCGAGCTCTTGCACACTGGTTAATTTATCTCCCCAGAGAAGTGTCTCTGTGATTTCCAGGCAATGAGCACTCCAGTCCTGCTTGAGCCAGGCACTGAGCACTTCCCCTGTGGCACAGCAAAGGCCACACTGCCCTGTCACTGCCAGCACAGCCAGCCTTGGCCAGGCCACAGTGCAGTGCTCTGGTGTCCCTTCCCCAAACAGGCCTCAGCCCCCAGCACTGCATCACAGGACTCCTGTGGGAGACAGACAGCCTCTCCGGCCCCACTCCTCTCCTTCCACAAGCCCAGTGTTCCCCAGCTCATGCTAAGGCTGCAGTGCAGTTGGGGACTGACAGTTTCCAGCCTGTAACTCGCTGTGCACTGGTCTGTTTGCTGAGACCAGAGCCCCAGGCCTTATTCTGCACAACACTGAACTTCTTCCTGCACTACGACATAGCTGCATGGTGTACCACAAGCTTGGGGGGAGGTGTAATTACAGTCCCTCAAGTCTTCTTCAGAAATAGTAAAGGTAACCTTCCTTTCAGCAAGAGATTGATACAAGAAAGCAATTTGGCAAAAACTTGGCAAAATGAAGAGTGACAAAGAATATGATTTCTGGCTATAAATGCACAGAGAGGAAAACAGAAAGGAAAAGAATAGATAAAGCTAAATACTGTTGCTGGTACAAGAGCAAACAGGCATGAACTGACTGGTAATAACTAACGCTGTATGAAGATCAGAAGGCTCCCACCCATCCAACAGCTCTCAGACACGAGAGCCACAGAGCTCTGGTTTGAGAATAGGACTGTTAGGGCAACAAACTCAACTGCATTACATGGTACTTGGAGAAGACCTTGAGTCAGCATCCCAAGCAGTCCTTCACAGCCTGTATCTCTGGAAGTTTCCCTTTCTGTTTAGCTGCTTTAGCACAGCAGTCAAGCATTTCCCTTTCAGTTCATGGGCAGAGATGTTTTCATTTCTGAGACCAAAGAGGAAGAGGAGACACTGTGTTGCAGTCCAGGGGCCAAGACTCAGCCAGTTGGGTTTCTATCTTCACCTCCTCAGTCTCTCAGCCACTAACTTCTTGCCTGTTCCTTATCATTCTGTTTCCACCCATTTTGACTCAGTTTGTATCAGGTCAGAGCTAAAAATAGAGACATGTCTTTGGTCTTTCCACTGCAGTAGTGCTGCAGAGCCAAACCCCAGCTCTCCTGTGGATACAATGCTCACCCCCCAAGGCTGTTATTACTAGGTGGGTATAATAAGCAACCATTGGGAGTAAGCTAAGTCAAAAGGAGCTGATCCTCAACAATGTGGTGAAGCTCCCATGTCAGCTTTGAAAAGAAACCACACTGCATAGAAAGGACCTTGGATAAGGCAAACATGCCAGAATTGGCTTTCTCAGTTCCTCAGTTGCCAAAGACAGTGCCAGCCTTGCATGGCCTCAGCAGCTCCTTCTGAGCCAGAGCTTCCGTGGTATTCACTGTGATGTTCACACAGGTCTCTGGGCTTCCCAGCTTAGTAGAACTTAATTTCACTGGAATCTTGCCCTTAAAATAATTGGTGATGCTGTGATGGTTATCAACATGGAACCCTTTTGGAAGATCACAGAATCACCGAGTGGTTGGAGTTGGAAGGGACCTCTGAAGAACATCTAGTTCAAGCTCCTGCTACAGCAGGAAGATGCTGCAAAAGGCCAGTCAGGTCAGTAACATCAATGTACTAACAAGCAGCCAGCCTAGTACACCGTGGTTAGTCACAGCAGAGATGAAACAAACCTGCTCAGCCTCTTTCCCCTTTGCTTTGTACTGATGTTCACAGATAAACTCTGCCAGGAGAAGCTGGAAGGAACTCAATGTCCTGTGGGAACTCTTATCAAGACCAGGGAGTGAACAGCCAATAACCACTTGGCAAGTCACCTCCTAAGTTTAAAAAGCAGCCTGTTGTTTCAGAGTATGTTAGTCATACGAATTGGCTGGGGTGTTCTTCGTCCCCTCAGTGTCCCCTCTCCAGCCTCCCTCAGCTGGGGTAGCTGTTTGCCCTCTGGAGTTTTTATGGACAAGAACAAAACTCTTCTGCCCACGTCTAGGGTCTATCTTGTAACTCATTTGGAAGGCTGACATACATTTGTTCTATCCTTGTTTGTTCTTCCTCCTCTGAACTGTAAGCTCTTGGGACAGGCACTTTTTGTCATCCACTATTTGCCCAGCACCACACAAGCATCTTGCTCAGAGCCTCCCTAGGCTCCTGGCACACCGACAGCAGCTCCAAACTGCACAGGATTTGCTTCTGTGATTCTTCACCACTGGAAACAGACTCAACCCTGGCAGGCAGAACCTGGTGGGAAAGACCACCGTGAAGGTCAAGGCAGAGTGTCTCAGGACATGTCTGAGACATGGGACTGAGTTCTGACTGTGCCCTTCTCTCTCCATTCCCACTTGTGCACAGAGATGCAAAGATACACTTCCCAATACAGCACTTTTCTCTTTCCACGTTTCACTGTTTACAAACAGTAGTCCACATGATCTACACAGCATTGATTGATTGGCTGATTGATTGAGGCATCTCCTAAAACGTATTCACACTAACATCAGTTTGTGGCACAGAGCCAAGCTGAGCACAGACAGAACAGACCCTGCCCCAGTGCCCTGCCCTGGCTCCAGTAACATTGCTCCCAGTATCACTTTTGCTATTCCCAGTTCCTTCTGCCTTCAACTCCACAGCAGCATCACTTCCTATCCTCCCTTTTTCATTACAATTCCCTCTGACCTTCTTCCAGTCCAGAGAAGAAATGAAAGCCTCATTTTTCCTGAACTCTGTGGGGATGCCAGGACAGCCTACACTGTTAGCAATCACTGTTGTTAATCATCGCTAATTTTAGCAAGTACAAAACACGGAATTGGTTGGGACACTAGGAGGCAGATACTTAGCAAACACCTCTAGTTCTTATCATTTTTCATTCTTGAGTAGCTTCTCACCAACACTGCAATCACTGATTATTTTCGCTTGACCCCAACGTGACTGCAGGATCAACTCCTCCTAGGGAAAATGCCACCACTGCCCTCTCCTGTCCTTTCCTTGTCTCCTCTTTTCATTCCTTCTTTTCCTGGTTTGTCGTTATCTCTGGACCTACAGCCGTCCTATGCATGCGACACAGAGGAATGCCTAGGAAATTTTTTGTGCCCTCTGTCATATTGAGAAGCCCTCGAGACATGAACTGTCTCTTCTCTGTGTTTGTTGTGCGGCACCAAGGCCTTGCCAGGGGCTCTGAGTCCCGGTGAGGTGTCACACCCAGTGCTGGGGCTGGAGCACAGCCTGCCCAGCTCCCCAGCCCTCCCTTCTCACGACTGTCACGCTGAGTTCAGTGATACAAAACTGGCAGCATTAGGTTGCTGTTTTCTGGCATTTCATACCAGTATCTATTTCTCAAAACCTCTTCATTAGATCATGGAAAACCTTGGGCCAGCCTGGGTACTTTATGGAGGAAGAAGAACATTCCAAGAGCAAAGACAAGTTTTGGGTACCATCCCCTCTCCCACTGATCCTCGAAGATTTGGGTCTGTGCTGAATACTGAGTTTTGCTGAGAAATTAGCAAGTTATAAAGTCTGTGATAGATACTGACAGCACAAAAATCTGAAAGATCGTAGGCTAAACATGCCCTGAAATCCGAGGCCAGTGAGCAGGTGAGAATACTGCAGTGACCATAAACACAACTAGGCACACCAACAGCTCCTTCTGATTCCTTTGCTGCACAGAACTTGGGAATCACACAGCAAAGCAGGCTCAGAGCTGAACACACGTACTACACTGTGCTGTGCTTGCCCAGGGGCTGCTGGGGGACAGGGGAACCCCAAAGGTATAGAAGTCTCAGACTCCAAACTTCATTGAAGAGCTGTTACACAGAGGCAGACTAGTGAATAGTTAGGAAAATATTCATCAGACAGAATACAACCAGAGTCTCATTTTGTCCTACTTAAAAAGGAGATATTTAGTGCTTCAGTCTAGCCTTCTGCAAAATGGTTGAGAAACTGCAGATTCCACATCCCACCACTATGACACTGACCTATAAACCAAAAGCTATGGATGTGCAGAAGGTATGTAAAGATACATCCCTTCTGCCTGTGAGAGGCTGGACAACGTCAGGCAAATGCTATTTCAGGCTGGGACCAAGTGGAGATCAGGACACGCCCTGAACATCTCACACTGTGAGGTGTCATCTCACCTGAAAGGACAAAGGTAGCAAAACAAGGAGCTACGTCTGGTTATTCCAAATTTCATCAGCAGGAGTTACTAAAGAGGAAAGAAAGAGCTGCAGTGTTTAATTGCCTTCACTGCTGCAAGTTGTGTGTTACTTCTAAAGAAACTTTTTAACTTTTGCTTCCAGCATGAAATCTTGTCGTGTCCTTGCACAACCAAAGTGCCCAAGTGTCTCACGGCTCCCATTGCAAAGATCAGCTCGGGGTGGTCAAGCAATTTCTCAAATCCTTCCTTTGAGATGAATTTAGCTTCCAAAATTTGTTTACCAGCTACCGGATTGTTTTTGTCTTCTCAATCCCCTTTGGGCTGTTTGCATCCTGGTTTGAGTGAGTGGACATGAGAACGAGACACTGTGTTTGACTAAGAGCATTATTAACATGGAATCACTCTAATTTTCCTGGAGGTCGGATGGGTGTGCAAGCCATGAACAGCTGTGTAACTTGAGGGACAGCCTGGCTCTTCAGCCACTCCTGTTTCCGATTCTCGGGGTTGAAATCATGTTGTTTGGGGGAGTTTCTTTGTTGTTGGGGTTTTTTTTAACTTCTCAGACTTTTTTTTTTTTTTTTTGTGCTATGAAAAGAAGCTCTTCATGAAAAGTTAGAGGAGAGCAATCTCCCTTGGCCTTTCTCCAGTTCCTGGAGGTAAAAGCATGACAAGCAGCTTTATTCCATAAAACTGACAAATAATCTTTGCCAGATTTTTCCCAAATAGAATCTATCAATCTTTACAATGAAGCCCTTTATTCACCATAAACAAAGTCCAATTATACCTCACGAGGAAAAAGGAGGAGCAGGTGCTTCCACAGCCAGAACATGAGCACTGGTGAGATGGAAGGGATGGTTTGAATTGTCTTAACTCTTTGCATGCCACGGCTGTGTGCAAGAATGATAACTTAGCTCTGGGTAACTGACCAGAGAGCTACTGGTGAGCTTTGAGGATCCCATCGCCCAGAAGCAGAGAATACCCAAACATTTCTAGTCAAGGATCCTCCAAAGGGCTATTTGTAGTCAATATCTGCATGAAGCACAGCCAGAAACACAGATGGGGCAGTTACAAAGTTCTGTTGCTCCAGTTACCACCACACTCCGTTGGCTCACCAGTGCCTTCAGGGCAGATGTACCCTCAGAGTTGTACTCCCTGCCCTCCCTGAATACAACAGTTGTGGATGCTATGGGAGAACCAGGGCAATGGACTTTAGGAAGTGGCCAGGCTCAGGCTCCTCCTCAAGTGCATCTCCTTTCTCTGCTCTCAGACATCACCACTGGACTGGCCCAGGAGGGCACTCGCTGTGCTTGAGTGTTATAGTCTGAGGTTATTTGTTGAACACGAAGAGAGCTTTGTGTCATAGCTGTCAGTTTTGTGTGCAATATTTATTTCAGTGAACATAGATCCACTTTGAAGCTATTGTTCATTAAGACATAGCCACAAAACTTATAGCGACTCTTGTGTCGCTGAGCGTGATTCACCACTCTGCCTTGATTCAGTTGGGCTGGGTTTACTATGAGTCTTATTTTAGCAACTTGGCTGTCCTTCATCCATTTGGATGAGATTTGCTTACGAAGCTAGTGCATGGGATGAGTATAACCTGTCACATACAACAGCCCTTCACCCTTGCACTGATGGTGGTGCATTGATCTCAGCTTATTGAAAACTTACAGGGCATTTTTGAAATACTACCTTGCATTTGCTATTAAAATAAATTTCTTCTTTGTCTCATTTATATTCAGAAGGAAAGTTCCTGTGCTGGAGGTGGAAGGTGTGCAGTGTCTCTAGGGTGCAAGGCCACAGTTTGGTATTACCTAGAAGGAAGTGTCCTGAGTGCCCATGGGACTCAGCAGCTCTGCATGCAGGTCCCTCTGCAGCTGGAGCCACACAACTGGGAGACAGAATTAAAGCCAGAAGTTGAGCAAGTTGTAGCTTCCCAGCTGTGTAGCTGGAATTTCCAAAGTGACAGGATGTTGTGGCATCTCCCTGTCCTCACCTTGCGATGAGTTACGGTTCCTGTAAGTTTTGGCCACGTGGCATCATGGGATCCCATGAGGTTCAGTAGCCTCACCAAGAGATCACAGTAGAAAAACCCAGCGTGGCTTCTGGGTACTACAAAACAGCTTTGCTAATCACTGGTTTAGAATGTGCATGTCAAAACTTCTACTACAGATGGCATTTGTGTGACTGAGCTTCTTCCTAAGAAACTAATTATAGATTTCAATGCACTGGTGCTTTACTGAGCCAAAGTAAAAGTGTCCTAAGTAAAAAATGGCAATGGAATTGGAAATATATAGCTGTTCCCACTGATACAGCTGGATGTCATGTTCCTGTTCCTACTGGGCTAGTAAAAGGAATAGTAAAAGGGAAGTGGTGAGACGCAGCAGCTCCTATGTTGCTCACGGCCTTGTGGCAAGAGTTTACACACCTAATAGAAACTACAGGAATTGCCATTCCTCTCCTAATATTTCCCTCCTGAGGCAGATGATTGTCTGTACTCAGTTTTGAGCAATGATGAACCTCCTGAGGACAGGTCCTTGCTGAATCAGCTGGGACTCACTCGCACCAGAGGACACAGCAGTGAGTTTTAGACTGGAGGTTTTGCTCCTGGTCCTTGCTGGTAGCCCAGCAGAGCAGCTGCTCTCCCTGAGCAGCAGGCAGCGAAGGAGCCGAGGGAGTTTATCCAAAGCAAACACAGGTTGCAATCCAGCATGCATAAACTGCCCTTTCTCTTGCCTAATAAAACAAGCTCAGACTTCATGAGGTTTCCCACTGTCACCAGCGCAAGGTGTTTGTGCTGTGGTATTTCGTTTTGTTCAGAACAATGGTCAGACCATCAGGACTGGGCTGAAGTGCTCTGTGTCCCTTTGTGGCACGATGTGTGCATTGCAGTGTCACACAACAGCCTGTGAGTAACTCCTACAGACTTCCTACGAAGACAGAGCTCACAAAGGATCTCCTCACCCCGAAGAACTCCAGGCAAGAGGAGGCATTATTTGGAGAGGAAGCATACCCATAAACCAGACAAAGGATCCTGGCTTTAATCCTGCCTGTGCCATAAACACTCAGTGGGGCCACAGTGAAATCATTTCAATCTCATTTTGATTCGGTTTGTTTCGGACTTCTGTGACAGCGAATATCTGTTTGATTGGTCCCTAGTTTGCGTGTTGTTTGCCTTTAAAAACTAAGGCACTGGGTCTGAAGAAATCCTGTGGAGGGAGTGAGAAATTGCTTCGTCCCTTGAGGAGCAATTGAGACTGGTCTGGGACAGAAGCTTCCAGAGCAGAAGAAAGAACATGACAGACAAATAGAGCGAGACAATCACAGCAAGGAGCTACCAGCCTGCGGCTCCAGCAGTGAGAGAGAGGATTGAGCAAGCACCAGGGCCCAGAGGTGATGGGAAGCAAGCAGAGGAGCCACTGCCCATGCAGTGGGCAGGGGAATTTGCTTAGAAGTTCTTTTTATTTCTATTCTGTCTTAGCCAATTTGGAGTTTTCTTCATTGAAAAGGTTAAGCACTTTAATTTCTATTCTAACACAACTTGGGTTTTTTGGCTTTGTTTTGTTCTGGCTAGTCTGGGTCACTTGGTAACAAGTTCAAAGAAGTTACCATCATTTGCAGAGTAACTCCAAGGATTCGTTGGTGCTTCAGTGATGTCTGAGTTCTGCAGACAGAGTACCCTGACTTCTCTGGCCTCTGCTTCTTGCTGGCAGGAGAACAAACTCGGAATGCTGTTCCTTGTAAGAACTATTACCATGTATAATGATCAGAGTCTTCAGTTTGAATGTCATTTCTGTGAAACTGTTGATTATTGGTGCTGGTTTCAATTACCAAGATGACATGAAAAAGCTGCAGTAAATTTCTGGCAGAGCTGAGTGAAGCTAGGACAAGGATCCGGGCAGGCTTTTCAAAGCCTTCTGTCGCTGCTCTGTTCTCCTTGCTCTCGGCGCTGACTGATATTCTGCCACTGCAATGGCCTGGGGGTGTCTCTCTCCCTCGGTGACAGAGAGCACCATGGCCAGAGACCCACCATAATTTTATCTCCAGACAAACACCAACACAAAGGATTTGAAGACAGCTCTCCAGCTGACATTAACAACTGACTCCAGGCACTGGTGAGAAGCAGTGCCTATGCTGGGGGATGGAACTAAGAGATGATTCAGCTCTCCTTTGGCAACTGCTGTGTTAGATCACATGTTCAGGCTCCCTGATGTCTGTATGGGTTATTCCTCATGCTGGTTCTGGAACACTTTTCCTTAACTAGCTCTACATCATTATGTAGTGATCTACCACAGCTTTCTTACAGGAGCTACTTCTTAGTTACCAGTCTGTCCTCATTAAGCTCTTTATCCTTGTTCACACAGATCTGAGTCTATGGTTAAGACACTTCACCTTATGGTAAGTATTATGCAGCATTAAATTAGCATTTTCTCTGCACTCCTTTACCTGGTCTTGTGTTAGTTCTGTTTAATTCAGACTAAGAGAACTTACTGTTTTGTTGCATGAATTCTAAGTACCTGAATAGATGAGTTGTATATCCTTAGTGTGGAACAATCCAACTCTTTGCTACCTCCACTTCCCCCTTCGAGTTTCGTCTGTTCACATGTGACTGGCACCCACTCTGAGGGAGAGCAGGACCTGTGTTTGACCTACACACACAAACCATCCTTTGTGAATTGACAGAGACATGATACAGATCACACTGTAACTTTTCCTGACATGTTTTCCTGTAATACAGAAACATCTCTATCTATTTCCTTTTCCATTTTAAATTCCTCTGTCTTGCTCTGTCCTCTCTGGCTGAGGCTGACAGAACCTTGTGTCTTAGTAACATCCTTGATCTTTAGTCACTCCTTACTCAGAGCAGCTTCCCAAGTAAGCACTGTTACACACTCATAACACGACCAGGCTGTGTTTGCCTTGGGAGCTGGTATGGATTTTGTCCTGCTGTACATCTGTACATAACTGCCTCCTCCTCCTTGCCCAAGAAAGTACATGAGGGGCCTAAGGAGCTGAATGAATAGCCACTGCACTAAGCTGCTATGGATCCCTCAGAGAACGTTGGCCAAAACTCACAGCAGCTGAATAGACACTGGACATCTCCCAGTCTGGGCCAAGTGCCATGTCAGTTATTAAATCATGTGTGTTGAACCATCATTCAGTTGTTTTCAGGAAAAATGACGTCAGGCACAAAAATTCCCCAATGCAATAAAGGTTATGTTAATCCTTCAGTGTTTGGGGGGTGAAAGCTGCAAATGACGTATTGGAAACTACATGGAAAATCCTGGGTCTCAGCAGAAGAAAATCCTAAATGTGGTACTGACTCAGATTTTAAACCAGCTCTGGCAGGGTTAGCACCCTTCAACAGATGAGTGGGTGCTGTGCCCTGTGACAGGCTGGATCACTGGATGTCCTTTGCCATTTAGGCTATCATCTTCCCACAGCTCTGCCCTGGACCCGAGGGATGAACTGTTTGCTCCTGACATTCTGTGTGCACAGTCCAAGCCCTAGGCAACAAGCTCTAAGCTAAAACCTAACTCTCCAGGTCATCTGTTCCTGAGTTTTCTCTTGGGGATCTTTGAATCTTCCAAGCTACAATTTGTGATCATTTTTCCTTCCTGCATAGTCTGGCACTACAGAAGAGTTTGCCTCTGCCATACTCACAGTTCCCTTTCACTAGTTTTAAGGTGCTTTGAGATGCCCTCCCTGCCCTCTGTGTCAGGTTTGGGTTTATGGAGCAGCTGCAG
>NW_008651878.1:19165-47314 GCF_000695815.1 Acanthisitta chloris
GTACAAACAATCAATGCAGTTCAAAATCTGAAGACAGTGATGAAACAAAACACGTGTTTTGTGGCATTAACATGTGAGCAGCATGACATACAGCCCCTAGGTACACATGTGGTCTGCACTGTGAAGCATGATCAGCAGTCACAATCTCATCAGGCCCAGCTCTGGAGCAGAGTAACACAAGGACACTTCATTTGGTAAAGATATCTGTGGGAAATTTCAGCTTTGCTAACACAGCATTTCCAGCCCTGTCTAGCCTCTGCCCTAGGCAGGCAGTGTACCCTTCTCACATCACACACTCAGCCCATGTCTTGCAGCCAAGCACAGCCTAAAACAGCAGGTTGAGTCTGAGGCTGTCGGTGGTTTATGTCATAGCAGCTTCTCAGCTTCAGTGTGTTCTGCCTCTAACAGCTTGAACTACAATGTCCTGAGCAACCATGGAAACCTTGAGCAGAACTACACCCACTGTGATTTCAAGGGCAAGCAAAGGTACTCCCCACCACATATAGGATCCCTAGGCTGATACCGTGGCCCTGTAAAGGTGATATGAATAAGGACCAACTCTTGGTGTGCTCATCGAAGTTGGTAAATGAAACCACACTAGGGACTGGTGTTTCTTTCTGTCTGTCAGGCTGAAGTATTTGGTAAACCTGCTAGAGCCTGAGAGATTAGGAAGGCCATGAAAGCATTTCCTTTTTGCAGCCAAACTTGCTGAAAAGCGTTTCTGCATCCGTCATAAAAACGTGTGTGGTTCTTGCAGGTACATTACGTTACTAGAAATCCCCCACACCACACTTGCCTCATTCCTACTCAGTGCTTTAGTTCACCTAGGTTTCACAGTGAGTACTGACAAAGAGCCATCACAGACCACAGGAAGGAACACATAAATCTAAACAGCTGTAGCCCATTCATGCAGCACAGAAAGAACATCCTCTTCACTGCACAGGGCCATATTAGGTGGGATCAGACAACCATTCTGGTTCATGCCACAGTTAAATAGCAACAGTAACTCAAAGTTCACATCGTGCTCACCAGAGAAGTCATTGTGTTATTTGCTCATATGGCATGTAAGTCCTACTATAACTTGTTTTCAGGCATTTTTGAATGACTGACCACTGTGAGTGCAGTGTGTGAGGAGACAGTGAAGGACAGCACAGAGCTGCCTCATCACCAGCCACCAGTGCTAGAAAATGGCTCAGTTTTCAAAAAGTAGAGTCTCACTTTTCCCAGAGAGCACAGCGCAGTAATCTCCTCCTCTAGCTTTCTGTGCAATCCCTGTACACCTCTTAGTTTATAAAGTCCTTTCCCAGCATAACAAGCACTGAGGTGAGGCTGCTGGAACACCCAGGGCTGGGTTCTGGCCAGGGATCCCACCTCTCCTTGCCCACTGGTATGAAGACAGCATTAAAAATTCCAGCTCCTCAAACCTGCAAATTGTTGTATAACACGAGAAACAAAATCAGAGTGGAACTTCCAAAGAAATGACCTGAGGAGAATTCAGCCTCATCCTTCCCTATCTTCACGAGCATCTTTATCATGGAATTTATTGCATTCCAGGTCTTTACAGCACAAATGACCTGAGCTGATGTTTAGAATATCTGACTATTCAGCAGCAGCACTATCCAATGTAGCAGCACTAAAATGAAGGCAGTCTCTGCACAGAAATAAGCTCACTGTAATTCCCAGTGCACAGACAAAGCAACTGCTCATCATCAGTACCAATCTCTCCTCAGCAACACTTCAGCCTCACTTTCTGACTAGACACTTCTTGGGTCCCTTACTCTTTAATTCGAGATGGAACCAAAATCAAACCCACCTTGATTAACTTCAAAATAAGCATTGGATAACATTAGAACCACCTCTGTTTGTTCTTGTATGTTTCCTCAAGCACCTTTAGCGTGGGCTGGATCCCCTTGCACCAAAGGGGATGCTGATTGCTGCCTGACAGTGCTGTTCCCTGTTACCCCTCTCTGGCTGTGTGTTCCCGAGAGCCACCCCCACAGCCTCACTGCCAGCAGGTGTGTGAGGAAGGTGTGTCTGGCCCAGAGCTGCTGTGACTCAGTGCAAGCTCTGCAGACACAATCCCATGAGAGCAGTCAAACAGCCTGTGCTGTCGGCACAGCAATTAAGCTGTCAGGGTTCTGATGGCTTAACGCTTTTTGCATGATCATTAACTCTTTTGGTTTCTCCTTACATAAAGTCTAAATTTGACTGTGAACTGTAAAACACTATAGGAAACTTCACCAGCCCAGACAGAATAGTCTGAATTTCAGGTGACATTGCTTTCCCCTGACTACAGGCTATTGTTACCTGGGCCACTTTCCCCTGCAGTTTAACAGACAAGGAATCTTTAGGCTCCTCTGTATCAAACATTTCAAACTGCTTTCTGGTTTAGTTTAGGGCAATAACAAACCAGGAGAAAACAAACAGACCTGTACAGAGGCACGGCGTAAATCTGATACACATTTAACGTGCTGCCATGAGAAATGAGGGTTACAGACCAGGCTTGGATCACGAGACGTTTTATCAGGTGCTCTGCAAACAGAAAAAGAATTTCCTGTCTCAAGAGTTCATGACATAACACACAGTGTCTCCAGCATATCGTGTCTGTGTGGCCCACATGGATAATTCATCTCTGGGCTGGGAATTTCTCTGGCAGTGCAGCCTTTTCCAGGTGCTTCCAGTGCTCAGCTGGAGATCTGTGCACTCTCATAAGGCACACAGGTAGTACAGTTGCTCTGTAAACACCTGCACAGCAAAGTAGGCACTTCAGGCACATCTACTACTTCATAAGTTTCCTGACCACGGGGAATGTCATATGATGGAAAGTCAAGGGACAGAGCCAGGCTCTGCCACCAGAATGAGCACACAGATCCTTAGCCAGGACCCCCTGAACTCTAGCTCCCCAGGGAGCTCTGGCTCACAGCGCGGTGGCATCTGAGGGCACATGGGGCACAGTGAGGGCAGTGAAAACCAAGGTGCCAGTATCTGCTCTGCAGTTGCTAAGAGGTTCACCAGCTCTCTCAGCACTTGTATTGAGGGAAGCAGTAGGGACTTGCACTTGTGTTTCATACATCCCAGCTGAGCAGTGGAACGAACGGATTGTACAGCACAGGGGAGGACAAACACACAAAAGCAAACAGTCCCTCTCAGCTCTCTCTCTCAACTAACAGGTTTCACGGAACGCTTCGGTCAGCATGTCAGAAAGATAAACAGGCAGCTAAGGTAGAGTCTGATCCAACAGGGTTCATACCTGTAAGTATTCATTGCTAGCCTTCTGTAAAAGATCAGGACAATACCTTTCATTCTGGAAATATTCTACATCAAAAAGTCAAAGTGCCAAAGCAGATCCTCAGCCAGAGAGAGAAGACATTGCTTCAGTGAAGGCAGTGGAGCTGAACTCCTGGACTGGTGGAAAATCTGGCACAGAAAAAGCTGCAGCTGAGTAAGAAGATAATGTTTCTATCTGAACTATGAGAGGACATTTTGCCTTTGAAGAATCACATTGTTCAGAGTTTTGTTCAAGCACTGGCTTGACTAAAAGGCACAATTAGAAGCGTGCAGTCTGTCATAATTCATTCCCATGGGAAAACAGGGCTACAGCTTAGAAATAAGATGCTCTCCAAATCAGCCTCTTCTTCCCTATTGCTGTTACTGGTAAGGATTCAGGATGTGGTTGTCACTCTTAACAGTTCCTGCCCCTGGTCCGAGCACTCCTCTCATGCTGGCTGTTCTAGGATAGTTACAGAAAGGTTTGCTGATGTAGGAGTCCTTCCCACGTTCTCTCTGGGCACACCTCTCTGGCTGCTTCAGCTGGCTGCCCTGCATGGGAAACAGACTGGGTTCCTCACAACCAGCCTTTTTGTCCTGGTGCTGCCTCCTCTCCTAGTGCTCCTGAGCTGTGAGAAAGGGATTCCTTCATGTCTGCTCTGCTTTCATCATTAATCTCCTGGATATATTTACTGTTGACTCAGCCTTATATTTATCTTATTAAACATGGAGATCTGTTTCTAAATTTAGACTTCCCCTTAAGCTGTTTTTCTCCCTTAAAATCTCCTTTCTTCTCCCAAACCCTGGCAAGACCTCCCAATAACTCCTCTCTGGCTTCATGCTGAGAATTTTCTACCGTTGCATTGCAACCAAATGCATTGTTTGCACAACGGCAATAGCTGTGCATGTCAACAGCCATAAACTGCAGGTGATAACATCGTTTTGTTTCCACAGGTTTCTTATCAACACGCAGCGTTTGTCTGCTGACCTCAGAGCTGCTGTGGCAAACCCCAGCAGTGAGTCCCACTCCGTGGGGCTGCTTTGTGCTGATGTGCCACGTTGTGTTGGGTGCTCTGGGATGAACTCTTTAAATCAGAAGGGGTGGGACCTATAGGACACCAAGTACCAGTAGGATTTCTGCAGGAGGCCAAATCCTGACTGCAGGAAGATTCCCTGAGACTAAACCTTACATGTGAAGTTGAAATATCTGTACCTAAGTGTCTAAGGATTTGGCTGCAATTATATAATAAGAAAAATAACATTACAGGAGCTGAAGTTGAACATTTTGAACTGTGAGAGACAGAGAAGCTGAAATGTGGCTATATAACCACATTCAATGTCACTATTGGGAAGCAGCTGGGAATTGGCACGTGGCTGCCAACTCTGCAATTGCAGCCTTAGCTTCCCTTCGTCTGCTGCGCCACAGGAACCGAAGTGTGGACATTCCTACCTACCCCAAGTGAAACGTGCCCTGAACCCACCATGACAGCTGTTGGGGACCACAGAACTCCTTCCCTAGGTCATGGTTTGCTCTGTCCCAGTTGAGGACAAGACCTCCCACCTCTGCACCAGCACACTGAACCAGCCCATGCTGTGTCCTCTGCCCAGCACTGAGGGACCCTCTGGTCCAGCTGCTTCCAGTGAGAAAGGGATCAGCAACCCTGATCATTAAACTAAAAACCTATGACCACAATTGCATTTAAATGAGATGCCTTTTAGCACAAGCACAAGCATCAATTTACCCCTGTTTGAACCAACTGTAGGTAAAGTAATACAGCATTGAGGGGGGAGCTGCAAGGAGAAGGCAAAACAGAAGAAAACCCACCAAAAACCCCAAAACAAAACAGAAAAGCCAAAACTGAAGAGGCTTTTTTGCAACAGCAATTTATAAGCACAAATGCTAATGAATGAGAATCATAGAAAGCCTGGAGGAAAGGCCAAGGCAAATGCAACTGTTCCCAACAGGAGTAAAAATCCACAGAATGCAGAGTGTCTGGTCTGGCTTTTGATTACATTTGCTGTTCTTGTTGTTTGCATCAGCTCAATTTTAATTGCTGCTTGCTGAGTTACTGCGGCTTCAATGTGATTTCCCACAAACCAGGATTTCACCTAAAAGGCTTTTTAGGAGGTGAAGCACAAGGAATTCTGGTCCAGAAGACAGGAAGGGAACTACACAGTTTTAAGGAAATACGCTTTCGGCAATTAAAGACAAATTAAGTATAATTTGTGTGTATGTAAAGGAGATGTTAAATTACATAAATCCAAACTGCCTGAGCCCACGTGTGTAAGGAGAGCAGCAGAGATCAGTGCTGCAGTGTGCTGGGAGCTGTGGGTATAGGTGACACAGACCTGCAGGTATGGGAAGGTACATGTGCCCTGTACGTTTAGGCACTGCAGAAACCTGTGCCACTGCTCATCCTTCTCGGTGGCTTCAAACACTGCTCCAAGTTGTAACAGTGACAGAGTGGATCACATTGGAACACAGATAATCGAGACAGAACAGTGCTTTGACAGCCTGCTGTGTGTGATGGCTTTTAGCACCGCCCCAACCCAGCAAAACAAAGTACCCACTGCATCAGGTGTCTGCGTACTAGTCTCTCTGCTGTGAATTCTCAGGGGTGACAGGAGCTGGTGCTGCAATTGTCAGAAAGGCACAAGCTCAGATCGCAAGCAGTTACAGGAATGATGCAAAATCAGGAAATCAGTTCTGTTCACTTGGAGTTTTGACCTATCTGCCATCTGCCTTTGGAAATCCACCCCCTCACCCTCCCCAGCTTTGCATCCCATCCTGTAATGCCACCCCCAGGAGATCTTTGCATCACGTTTCAGATTGTTGGCCCCCAGGAAATACAGAGGGAGACAAGATTATTCTGCAGGTGCTTATTCACACTTCTTTCTGCTTCTGAATCTCCAAATCAATTCTCTCTCTGCATTTTCCCAGCATATCAGTTCTGCTGGGTCCCATCACATGCTCTTCCTCCCACAGCTTGGGAATGTTTGGTTCCATTACTTCTCTTCACAGAAGTGTTGCAATGAGGATGAACATAAAAAGTGAGCCCAGAAAACCTCAGAATCAGAGAAGGGGAGCAGTGAACTTGCCCTAGATTCTGTTCTCCTTTTCTCTCTGTAAGAAGTTCCCAATGGGATGATCCTGAAGGAATGTTTGCCTTCTCCTTAAGCTGAGAGTTTGCCCCTGGGTAGGTCTGATCTGTTCCAGAGGGCAAAAGCTTCTAACAGGACAAGTTCTGACTAGGTCCAGCCAAATGCTGCCACTCACAAAACAAGACAGTAAATCACCAGCATTTACAGCAGGGCTGTCATTCCCTGGGCAAGAACTCCGTGGATCATAAACCTCCTGCTGGGACCACAAACCACCATTTATGTTCCAGATACTGCACATGCAGAGCAGCCTCAGAAATGCCAATGTCACTGTTTCTATCAGCACAAAGAAGTACTGCTTGCAAGAATGAAAACTAAACAAGTGATGCTAAAAATTGAACTGACTGAAGAGTGTAACCAGAGAGGAATGAAGGCACAGTACACACATGACTCAAAGCTGATGGAAACAAATTAGTCAAATGAACACTTGCCAGTAGTGCTCACCCAGTTCCTGGCCAGATAACTCATGATTTTGTCCTCACTTTGGCAATATTGTAGTGTTGTTCCGAACATGATCCCCCAGTAATGTCCAGCTAGTTCTTGGACATGAGCTGCTTTTACAGTTTAGACTCACTGCTGCACAAGATCTGCCCAACACGAGATGTACACAGCAGGAGCACATTTGCTTCTGCCAAGATAATGCATGTTCTGCCTATCTTCAGCCATTCTCACAAACCACACTAAACTCACTCCACCCATGTGCCCAGTGAGTGACAGATTGGCCTCTTCTGCCATACAAGTGTAGGAACTAACAGAAACCCTCATGCTTCCTTTGAGAAATCCAGTCCTTGTGAATGAAGGGTAATACTTGGAGTCAAACTCCAGCTACAGAGGGTAAAGACCAAAAATCCATAATTGCCATCATTACAATCTCTCAAGGCTTTGATCCAACCAAAAAGTGTTGAGCCAGGCCCTCCCAACGGGAGCAGGGACTGGCTCCCTGTGCTCCATCCCTGCACTTGGCTATTGGGCTCATGGGGCAAGAACAAGTCTCGACACAGGGCTCGGCTCCCCCGGCTGTTTCGCTCTCCCTGCTCCCAGCAGGCCCAGGCATGGGTTGTTTCTTTGTGTACAAAGGGTGGTATTGATAGAAACAAACAGTTGAGGCTTGTGGGACAAGTTCTTCAGGTGGCTTATGGGAATGTGCTTGGGATTTTCCCTGTTCCCCTTCCTCCTCGTTGTTAGAGCTGACTCCTCTATCCTCAGCAGAATTTACCTGCAAGTCACTGTGTCCCAGAAACACTGAGACTGTGCCCAATGGTATTTGGAGGTGGCTCATGAGATTTACCAGTAGATCTTTATCCAGACATGTCTGGTTTAGCAATTTAAATCAGATGCTCACTAAATAGGGTTTTCTCTTTTGCCTTCCTAGGATTTCTCTCATTGCAATTCTTTCAGTCCTAATTTCCACAGATTTAATTCCTCTCCCTGATGAAACTTTTTGCATCATACATTATTTACACCCTTAAATTGTTTTGCTATAAATTCCAATCCAAAGCTTTATTAGTTTGCAGTCACATGACTCAAAGGGCTATCCCTGTCCCAGTTTGACCCCTCGTATACCATGGGTCCCTCGATATTACCCCAGGAACACTCTGATGTGACCAGCACTGCTGTTTGGCTACACCAAGCCTTTCAGAAGGTATCCAGTATTCCTCAGAAGTCATGGAGAATCTTCCTCTGTGCTTGACAGTTCCAGTGGTTTCAACAGTCACTGCCAGAACTGTATATGTATCTTATATTCAGGTGCCTGATTCAATCTTTTACTCAGTTCTTGCTTTACTTTACTTCGCATCTTAAATATTCTACTGCATACTCCTTTTCCCCTCCAAATCTTTTTGTACCATGTGTAGAAACTCGGGGAGGAATGAGCCCCAGAGCACCAGAGGCAGGAGTTGGGTGCACCTGCACAGCCTGGGGATGTCAGCCTGTGCTGGGTGTCACCCACGCTGTCAGCCTGTCCCAGCTGCTGACACCACGTGCAGTTTGCAGTTCCCACCCTCTCGTGTATGACATGCTGCCCTGCTGCAACACAGACCAGCTCAGGGGACAGTGGGAACAGACATCTCACGGAAGTGGCCAAGGGAAAACCTGCAAATGCTCAAGGTGCATGCAGGAGTGTCTGAAGGACACACAGATCACCACCTGACTCCATGAATTAGATGACATTTCATATGCCAAGAGAATATTTTTGTTTAAAATAGAGCCCTGGGGAGTACATAGCCTGAAACATTCCAAATGTGTTTTGTAGCTGCTCCATCATCCTCTAAGGACTTCCATATCTCTTAATCACACAGATACAGTTCCTTGGTGGTAACGTTTATTCACTGGGAGTTACTTTGGAGTTTTAGTATGACATCATGTATTCCAGTTGTAAGGGATAATAGACCACATCTTTTTCCTTTCGGTGTTTTCAATGTGGACAGGAGATGTCTCAGGTCAGGTCTTCTAAGGAGAGTTTGGCCTTTGAGGCATTTTGTTTCAGACTCTGAATCCAATTACAGCTGTATTTCCACCCAACTTGAGTGGTTTTTGTAAAAAAAAAAAAAAAAAAAGGAAAAAAGTTATGGGCTAAATTAATTCCTGCTTTAAATCAGTGGTCATTCATTGGGATAAGTTTGGCTCAGTGAAATAATGATGGCAAAGCAGCTGAGCTCCATGATTTACTCTGCCAAATACAAAGGCTGGATCTAACTGGTCCTCTCAATCCTTTTTTCTAGACATGTGAAGGTATGGAACAAACAAGAGACCTGCCTGGAGTAGAAACAGAGCTCTATCAGAGCTGCCACATGCTGACTGCAAGGTGATTTTCAGATTCTTCATGCTGCTCTTTCCTTTGAAATACATACAGAGTATGGTTGTCTCTACCCTGATCCACAGCAGATTATGTGAAATTATCCACATTTCTAATAAGCAACATAAATAATTAGACAACAGTACCTGACAAGAAAATTACTTTTTGAGCTACTGCTGACATGCTTTTGGAACTGTTGGCAGAAGCAGCTGATTGTGAAATGGAAGTTCAAGCTGAAAAACCCCAGTGAGAAGAACTGGAGAGAGTACAGCACGTTCAGTGCCAGGTAATGCTGCTGAGAGTGTGGATTTCCTGGGAATGTCCTGCAGTCCCTGGGCACTCTGGGAAGGAGCAGGTAACACTGCAGAGCCTGGAGTGAGGCATCACCACACAGATGTACTGCTTGCCCCAGAACACAGAAGGATGCATGAAATCTGAGAGGGAAATGCAGAGCGAGTGTTTGTTTCACAAAGTTCTGTTCTGTTTTAAGCCACAAGGCCACACTGTAAATAAACAGTGAAGACAGGCCAAGGCCATCATTATGTGAGTAAAAGTGTATAGAATGGGGTAGTTCTACTTGTGACCTTACATAGCACCACCATCCCCCAGAAAAAAAAAGAAACGCTAACAAACAAAGTCCAAACACTGCAGTTACTAGTCATTAGGGCAGGGGACAGTTACCCCCTGCATGGCAGCCCTGCTCTGAATCCCCACAAGCCCTCTGAGTCCTGGCTATGATGTTATTCCACTCCCCAGACTGCCAGGGGTGTTGATCCTCCAGCTGTGGTCACAAATGAAAGGACACTTTGCTGCCCCCAGGACCAAAGAGGTTACCCAGCCAGGTGGTGTCTGCAAGATACGACACTGAGTTTATCCCTCTCTACAGGCCAAGGCCACACTCACCAGTCACTTTTGGGCTCTCATCTCTGCCTCTAGTGGGAGAGAGAGTAACCCTGAGGACAGAGTGCAGTAACTTATTGCAGAGCCTGTGAGTGTGCCACACACTGTACATAGGGTGTCGTGCCCAGTCAGACTGGAACAGCTGAGTGCCACTCAAATCTGGACGGTCACATACATGGAGGGATGAAAAGTTCCTTCAGGATGCAGAAATAAACCATCAATCCAATGTAGCTGCCAGCTGAGCGAGTGACTAAAGCTTGATTCATCCCACACTTGATACGGATTAGCACACACAAACAGAAAACCAGAGTCTGACTTCCTTTGTCAGCTGTACCTGCCTTTATTTTTCCATCCTGCTGTGGCACTTGAGAGAGGTGTGTCAGAGCCTTCTACTCGTTCTTGGCACAGGACAAGATGTGGTACATCACATCACAGTTAGACTGCAGTTGAAGAAACCTCTTCTAGATGTTTCTAAGCATATTAGCAGGTCGAACTGCATAACCTGACCTACTGCATATAATCAGTTATTGGATTTCTTTGACTTGGTTGAATATATCTGTTTTAGAAAAATATTTCTAGAACTGTGTCAGTAAAAAGCCTAATAGAATGCCTGACAGTTTTTTTAACTGTTAAATATGTTTCTCGTTTCTCAGTGAATGTCTGGCTTCAGATCCCAATATTGATTCATACTGTGCACCACGTCCTACACGAGGTGCCCTAGATCAGATCTGCTCTGGTCTGGGATATGTGAAACAAAGGCATCTCTCTGAATTTCTCCCTTGGGACACTTTAGTCCTGTTCTCAGTTCTTTCTGAATTCTCTGATTTTCTTCACTCTAGAGCAGGAATAGAAAAGCTGATTTTGTAATACAGACACCTCTAGCCTCTCGAAAGAGAAAGAAAAGAACTGTCTCATCCCTGTAGGCTACAAAAGAGCTGCCCAATTAAGATTGCCATTTAGGCAGGAACTGCCAGTTGGATTAGGACTGATAAACTACATACAAAAAAAGATGTCTAGTCCTTTATCAGAACTACTGAGCCTCTTGTTCTCCAGCAGATGTTTTACATTTACTCTGTGCAAACCTTTTCCTTCCTTAAACTTTCTTTGGAAAATTCTTAGTTATGAGCTGAAACAACTGAAATTGGAATAGACAAGATTGCATGCTGACCATGAAACTGTCTTTAACTAAGAAACTCCAAATCCAGTGCATACTCTGCATCAGAGACAAACACGAGAAACAGTGTTGCAGCCACATGACAGATAAGCATTTCACTAGAAAGAGCAAAGGGCTTCCTTCCTTTGTTCTAATTTCAAACCACAGCACCACTAAAAAAACACCTGATATGTAGCTCCTCCACTGAGGTCATTGTAAGAACCTGTACCTAGTTTGTGACTTGAAAGGATGTCACACATGTACTCTCTAGTGAGCAGGAAACTGCGTGAATGCTTCTTGTGGTTTTGAGTTTGCGATCACTCTGTTGGCAATGGAGCAAAGACATGTTGCCCCTACATTATTTGGGGTTTTTTTTCAGTCAATGTCCTATTTTCTCTAAGAGGGCAACTGCCATGGTGGTTATGAATTTCTGCACTGCAGTCAGAGACACATTACAACATGAATTATCACAGCAATGGGACAGCAGAGACGTGGAATTCAGTGCAACTCATCATTGCATACATGCACCAAGTCCCCAGTGTGCTCAATCTTATGCTGCCATCCCATCATGGCTATCTTCTCCAAGTAGTTTAACCAAGCTGCATTCACACCTCTGGTCTAGTGTATACATACCCTCAGGGCTTGTTTGAATTAGGATCTCAGCCATGATTAGAGCTGAGTAAAGTCCAAGCACCTCACGCAGACGTGACCTAAAATCGCTCTGTGCTGCTCCAGTTGCTGCACTTACCCTGACACAGCTCCACCTGCTTGTGAAACTGGATCCAGTGACAGAGCAAACTGGGCTGAGGGGCTGCTGAAGCCAATGGCAGTGTGGCCTGAGCAGAGACCAAGGCTAAGCCAGTTGAATATGAGCGTTACAGGGGGGTTGGTTTTTACCAGCAGCCACTGTCCCAGGGCTGACACGCTGTGTGTGGCTTTGCTGGAGTGACTGTAGGCAACAGACTTGGCAGGATTACTGCTCTGCATTTCCTCCTTTGCAGAGTGAAATTTCAGGAGCACATCACCTTCCCATGCTTCCCTTTGCTCAGTGAAAGGACACTCCCTGGTCCTGCCATGCACAGCTCATTAGCTCTGTCATTGGGATCCCCTCGGAGCGCGGCACGTGTTCGGATTTCCTGCACCCCACGCGCAGTTGTCCCTCCGGAGTGTCCTCCAGGAGGGAGGGAAATGCAGAGTATGAGGGGTTGGCAATGCTCCATGTGAAGGCTGCACACAGAGCCATGAAGAATGGACACTATGCACAGCTCAGTCTGCAGATAGCAAACTTAGACCCTGCTTTAATAGGGGCGGGAATTTTTGGCAAGTAACTAAGGAAAAGCCAAACCAGTTTAAAGGGAGGAAAAAAAACACAACAAGAAAACCACTGGTTAAGCACAGAGGTAATAAATTCCTAACTTTTGGAGTCATATTCTAAAATTTTCACGGGGCTGAGAACTGTATCCCTCTCTATCCTCACACTTCCTCGTTACACTGAGACCCCATTCCTATACTATCCTTTATTGCCACCTCCCTAAATCCCATCTGCACCACGGGGAGGACTGGGACTGAACCCAAATATCCGAGGCTGCTGGGAAAGACTGTCTCATGACACCACATCCTCACTGCGTTCAGGGTCGGAAAACGCAGGACACATCCATGTTCTGTGCCAACTGCCCTAGCTCAGCCCATGGCTAGACCTTTGACAGTAACATTTCTGAAGAATTCCCCACTCCCAGCTGCTTATTTCCATCTTTAGACTCCCTCCCTGGTGCTGGCAGCTGCCTGCGCTCGGAATGGGTGGGAGAAGGCAATGAAACAGTTACTGGTCGGGGACACAATCCCTGAAGTGACTCTTGCAGCACTGAGGGACATCCGAAGGGTGGGAACAAGTGCCCAGGGCAGGGAAAAGCAAGAGAAGACAGTGCTTTTTGCAGCTGACAGTGCTGCCAAAACGTCCGTGGTCATTGTATCTCCAGAGTAATAGGAGGGCAAAAAGCAACTGAGGACAAGTTTCACAGTCATTACAGAAAGAACTCTACAACAGACAGTACAGCTCCTTTTCCATCACAGACTCCTCAATCCTCCTTACAGGTGGCAGAGCAATGAATACCACCACCAGAGGTGGCATAAACCTGCACAGGACAGTAACACACAGTCCCTCTGCTAAGATCTCCAGCTAACTCCTCTGAGTTACATCCAGGACTGCTCTGGATTCCAAGTTCCAGGGAGTTGAAATGGAGGTTAATTCTGCCCTACCAGTTGCAAACTCAGCATAACTGAGGCTGTGGCCCCTCGACCTCTCTCTGGGGCAGTCCCAGAGCACTGCCCTTGCCAGCCAGTGACCCTGAGCTGTGTATTCAGGAGAGCTGGAGCACTCTGTAGAACATTCCTAGGAATCACATAACTCAAAAAGAATGTGGTTTTACAAACTTTTTTACCAGTGGGGGAAGAATTTACTGGCATCCAAAGCTGAACCCAGATGTTTTCATCAGGCACGATTTTGTTTTGCTTTGCATCCAGTCATGACATTGAGCACTGCCTACAGTTGCATCAAATTATTGCAGTTACAAACAGGCAACATTCCTGACACCGTTTCATTTGCTTTGCAATATGCATTTGCTTAGTTCCAGCAACACAACAATTCTCTCTGGCACCAGTTCAAAAAGACTCAAATTTAGCTAATGGTAATTTACGGCGCAGTAATTTCTCCTGCATTTTCCCTTTATGTAGGCCCTGCTGGTGACCACATACAGAGGCAGATAGAAGTGTCTACACGTTCAAAGACACCACGACAAAAAGCAACAAATATTCCTTTATCCCCAAGGAATTTTATCAGTCAGAACGAGTCTGTTATTCGTGCAAATTTAAACTGTGCTCTGGTGAGTTTGGTGTTCAAAACCATCCCAGCTCATGGCTTTGTGGCACAGGGAAAGGAGCAAATGTAGGCTGAGTAGACTCTGTGTACTCCAGACATTCGGCAGGCCCAGGTCAGGCTGCTCAGACAGCGAAGGGCAGAGGCCAGCAGGGACCACCTTCCTTTCCCAGTGTGCACTAGGCCTCAAATCCTGTGTCCAGGAGAGGTGTCCTCTGTAGTATAGATTACACATCCAGTAAGGATCTCAGAGCTCTGAATAGTCAGTTATGACAGCTCACTTGGTCATGCATCCCTGTAACCACCACTGCTGCTCCCACCCACCACTGTCAGACAGCTCAGCCTTCCCAGCAGCACAGGACCCCCAAAGCTTTGGGGGTCAGCAGAGCAAGCCCGAGCTGGCAGGCAGTGGGCACACAGCCTGGTTTTGTGGCACTTGAACGGCCTCAAGCATGTGGTATTGACATCTCCCATCAGTTCTGAGACAGAGCTGCACTTCTCACTCTGTCCAGGCTGGCTGGGCTGCAAGTGCTGTGACAAACCCCCTGTTGCTGCATTATTACACAGTCACCACAATGACTCGTGTTGGTACCTGAGCACTGTGAGCTCACTTTGCACCAGACTCAGACTATCCAGCTGCACTGAGCACCTTTGCCACGTTTTTAACATCACCCTGTGCTTGGGCTCTGTCAAACCTTCCCAGCACAGCACTGTGCTCATTCTCATTCTACTTCTTAAACATCCCCTCCCTGTCAGCCCCCACCCTTCTGTTATCTTCCCACACAGCACACACCTGGATAACTCTTGAGCTGGAAAAGCAAAGTCAACAGCCTCATCGCATCGTGACTGGGCACAGCATGTGCAGCACCCACCAGGGCTGACAGTTAACAACAAAACAACGAAACAATAGAACAACTCCTAGGAAATAGTCAACTGGACACAATCCTGAGCAAACTGCTTTACCTGGGGCCTGCTCTGAGCTGGGGAGTTGGACTAGATAACCTCCAGACATCCCTTCCAGCCACAAATATTCTGTGATTCTTCACAAAAACATCCCAAACCCATTACTAAGCCAATTATGCCGATTTTACAGCTAATTCTTGTACAGTTTGTACAGTTTACTTGAGCACATAAGTGTGTGAGGTTCATGTGGTGATAAGAAATGATGTTACATGGAATGACCAGGGAAGGAAAGAATTCTAGTTTGGGCGAGGGAAGGTGAAACAAGGATACAGTGACAGAATCCAGGGAGGAGAGATTAAATTGCTTTCTTCTCCCTGGACTCTACGTGGGTCCTCACAAGACATGTGGGCACTGGGATGTAGCTCAGCTCTGGGGAACGTTGCCTGAGAATCCTAGAAAGGAATTGCTCCTCTTTGCACTGTGGTGACACATGGAAGGGAACCTGCCTGGACAATGTTGTAGGTAATTCAACCCTTCTGAAATGAGTGGCAAGTGAAGTTTTCTCTAATAAGCTTTAGCTTACATGTTGCACTACTTAAGATTCAACTTGCTTACAGGTTACCCCTCAGAGTAGTCACTGAGCAGCCAGCAATGAAGACTAACACCAGTCACTCAGCCTTTGGAAATGCCAGCTGTAACTTCCATGGGGATTTGCTAATTTTAGAAGAGATGAAGAATTAATGGTACATACTCACACCTGTAAAGACTCTGTCAAACTGAAAGTGAGCAGCAAAAGGATAAACACCACTATTATCTTTTACAGATATAAAGGGTTAAGGAA
Source organism: Acanthisitta chloris (assembly GCF_000695815.1). Lineage (NCBI taxonomy): Eukaryota > Metazoa > Chordata > Aves > Passeriformes > Acanthisittidae > Acanthisitta > Acanthisitta chloris. The sequence continues at coordinate 35,055 of NW_008651878.1, forward strand.
ATCTCAACCAGCTATCTCTCCTAAAACATGTTGCAAACACTTGCATTTCTTCTTTTCCCAGCTCTGCCTTCTTTGAAGGATATTATAATTTATTGTCTCAAGCCGTATTTGGTATTTAGTGCCTGCAGAAGCTTGTGAAAAAAGATCTGTTTGCTACATGAAAATGAAAACATGCTGTGGTTTCACCTCAGTTTCTTCCCTTCTCCCTCACTTCCAAAGGGAAGAGTCAATTTCAAGAAGCAGGAAAAGTAAACAAATAAGAAACAAAAAATATACAAACACAAATACAAACAAAGCCAACACATAAGTTAGGAAAGAACTGTAACTTGTGCCTGGGGTAAAGCATGTAAAAAGTGGTGATTTATTCAAGGGCAGAATTTTGGCATTTTTCTTTAGCTCCAAGTAAATAAGTAAGACAAAATTCTTTTCATTTGATTGTTTCACAGTGCCTGGGGCTATGTACATTGGACACTCTGTGCAACTGTTTTCATTTAGGGATGAGTGAAGTGGTTCAATTAAAACACGAGCTGCTCTGAGCCTTTGCTGTGAATAAAACAGTATTTCTGGGAAGGTTCAGGGAAGTCCAGTTGTTGTCATTATTCACCTCTTTGTACTCATGTGCTGAGACACTGTCTGGATCCTACAGTGCCACCCCCTAAGCCTGTCCTGTTGTATTGTGCTTAGTTCTGCTGATCAAAACAGTCTGAATTGGTTGGGCTAGCAGCATGGAAATTTTGGGGAACTCACCCAAATAAAATATGAAGTTTTGAGGTCCACCCATTAGAAAATTCCCACACCCACTACTGGGCCCTTTGCTCCTGTGGGAAAAACAGAGCTGTTGCAATTTCCAAGGAGAAGAGGCCTGGAGCACTAAGGCCCGGGGCCAGGTCTGCACCAGGCCCTCTGTGGAGCTGAGAGGTGTGAAGATGTGCCTGGGAAGTGCTTGGAGAAACCCATAAGGCAGGAACAAAGCAGTGAAGCAGCTCTTGGCTGGTGTGAGCTGGTTTTCTCTGGAAGGAGAGGTTCTATTCCATTTTATATATCTTTGGATTCCTCTGGCACAGAAAAACACATTTGTCACTTCAGACAATGCTCACCTTCACTGAGGGGCAGGAATCTGCTCAGAGAAACAGGCAAATACACCCAGCAATCCAGGTGTTGTGCACAACAGGGCATTGTGCAGCTTTTGGATGCCACAAGAGTTAGAACTGCTGTAACAGTGTCTTACTAAGGGGAAGACTTCAAAATGAGCCTTTAAATTCATGCAAGAGCAGCAGCAATTAGCAAAATTCATCTAAAAGTGGATTTTAATCTGGAACACGGTAACTTTTAACTATGAAACCGTAAAATATTTTCTGTAATGCTCTGAGTGCAGAGATCTGCTGAAGATGGGGATGCTTAGTGCTGTGTCTTGTAAAGGAACCCTGAGTACCCCTAGAGTAGAGTTTGATAGTGCCCAGTTCCATGCCCTGCCACAGCATTCATCAGTGCAGCTTCCCTATGGGATTCCCTCATTCCTCACAAATTCTGTTCTCCTGCCAGACCTGTGCAGCAGCTAACTCTGTGCATGCTCTAAACATTCCATTTGCTCTTTCAGTGCAAGCAGCTGTTGAAGAATTCCGGGTAGTGAAACTGAAGGCAAGTACAGCATTGGCATAGAAAGGTTGTTCCTTCCACATAGGTTTGGGATTAGAGAGGGCATGGAAATTGACTGCAATAAGCAAAGTTTCATACAACAGAGGCTGCTGAATTCTGATTGGAATTGTGATTTTGATCCCTCAGTTTGTGATGTACAGGTAACAGAAGCGCATCACACGCAGAGTCAAGGATATCAGTTCTAAAAGAAATGCACACTGCAGGAGCTCGGAGATTTTGGCAGTGAGGAATTTGTCTCTTTGGTAATGTGGAAACTGTCCCTTTCAGTTTCTGAACACTAGAGAGCAACTATTGCAGGCCCATTCCTCATCCTACACTTAGAATTTAGCAGCCACTGTGCGTTGAGTCACACCTCTCTTCCTTCACAGCTCTCCTGACTACAACTGGCTCTGAACTCAGTGTGTCACATTTGTCCTGAGCTGCTGTACACGCAGTGAATCCTCTCACAAGTTCCTTGCAGTTCTGTTCAGAATCACTGATAAATGTACAGTGCCAGCTGACTGAGTGTTACAGGAAGATTCCTGGCTCCGAAAGGGGCAACTACAATGTGAATTGAAAAATCCATTCATTCATTCACTCCTTCCCAGCAGCATTCTTTGGCCTGGAGCCAGATACCATTTGACGTCACAGCTCTAACCAGGAACATAATGTGCTGGCACTGGGACAAAACTTTTACTATGGAAAAAACCAGCAACAAGTAGAAACTTATCACAGGGGCTGGGAAGAGTGAGCTGAGAGAATGAGACTGAGAGCAAATCAGCAGAAAATCAAATGCACTATGTCAGGCCTAATATTTTGCCATTGCTTTTCTGCACAGCACCTTCTGGAGTTACTGCTCCAAAGCACCAACCTTGCTGGCACCAAGAGCACAGAGGAAAAGATACCCCTAAATACTTTGTACTGCCCATTCTACTCTTTGCAGTACTATAAAAGGTCTATTCTTTCTTGGCTTTTTACTTCACATTATTTGAAACAAGATAATCCAATGGTCTGCAATGGCTAGTTTTGCATTAAAAAAAAAATCCCTGTTCTGTTTATTTGAGTTAAATATTAAACAGGTCATTAAGCAGAGACTAAAAAGGTTTGCAGTGTTAATATGAAAAATCCAGAAAGCAGTTTATGGACAGAAAACCAATCTTGCAAGTCTCTTCAGAGCCATAATTAAGGTACTGGGGAAAAACAGAGACCAACAAGTTTTCAAAATACTACTAAGCACGGAAAATAAATAAATGAAGAAATATAGAAAAGGCTAGGTAATATTTAAATAGCCAGAACCCAAAGGGTGCTGCTGATAGGGATGTAGAGTGTGAGACTGACAACCAGCAAATGCAGAGGTTTCCCAGCATGGCACTCCTGGGACCTGCTGAGAGCTTCCAGTCTTCCTCACACTCACACAGAATGTGCAGCTCACAGTCGTTCCAGCCATTGACCCCAAGGGGGTTAGAGGACAAATTTTCTCAACTGTCTATAAATCTTAAGGTAGTCTAACATGGAACCGATTTTGGGAAAAAAAAGATCTATGGCAACTATTTAAAATTTAATCCTCAAGAAAATCTTTTGGTGTCCATCACCTTCTTGTTTGTGTTCCATTGCAATCTGGAACTACTTAGGCTGAAATGAGACAAATGTGGACAATGGCATACCCTCTCTGCATGGGAAACATGCCCTGCCCCAAGTCCAGATGTCTGTTCCCTGGGGAGTTTCAGCTGGGGTGCCAGTGTCAAATAAATTTCTGATATCTTCGTTATCTCATTAGCCCCGTGACCTGCTGATTAGCAGTAGCAATATAAGCATATTTCATTGTGCCAATTAATCAAACTAGTACTGCTAAGATACCATCCTGCCTGGTGACAGTGTCTACAGTGAGCTACAGGCTACACCTACCCTCATCTCTGCAGGGATTAACCAACAGGAATTTTGGTCGGGTCACATTATCGCTGAGAAGTTTATTGTGGCTTCAGGACTGTTAGGTAGAGCCAAACCCCCACAAGCCCAGCTGGGCACTCTTGCTGCACCTGAGTGTCAGGACGTGTCAGACCACACCAGAGACACTCTGATGTGCCAGATCTGCACCTTCTGTGCCCAGAGCTCTTTCTGCTGCTCAGCACCACAGTGCCTCACTCCTTTGGTGTCCTCCCCAGTCACCAAGGAGCTGATCACAGCTCCTGACATGGAAAAATCTATTTCCTATCAATTTTTGCATTATTTCTTAATGACAAAATTAAAGGTGGTTGGGAAACACAAGTTTCCTAATCTCATAACATTTAAACCACAACTGTAACGTTATTTTTCCATCCCCTTTGTAAATTGTTTGTATCGACTGCCCTTAGTTTGAGCAATAAAGAGTATTTTCCAAGCAGCCACAGATTTATCTCTTCATTTGTGACAGATATTCTGCTAACTTCTCATCTCACTGAGCCACTTCTGCCTGACCAAATCTTCCCAGCTGAGCATTCCCTGTTTGGTCAGCAGCAGCTCCCCTCAGCCTGACATACCCACCCTCCTGCCCTGCCTGGCTTCCCATTGCTAGGAGCTGCTTCACAGGGGCAAAGAAATACATTCATGCTTCACTAAACTTAGTTGATTCAACATTCTCCACAATTCTCTGCACTTTTCAGCTCTAAAGCAAAATTCTGATCTCACCTCGGCTGGATTTTGCCTGCCAACAGTTTGAGTTTTCTCTAATCCCTAAAAAACTGCTCTGTTGCAAAAACAATTGGTTGAAGCTGCTTGTGAAATCATTAATCTGACAAGTTCTATGATATTTTGGATAACTTATTCATTATTTACTTGGGATCAATGGCCAATGAGCAGAATGTGCAAACCTAAACACAAACAAGCCCCAAGCACCTCATTGTCCCAACATACATTCTTTGGTTTTGGGTGTACACAGCTCCACCTCTTCCAGCCAAGGATACAGTGCCAGAATTCCAAGCCACTAGGTGGGTCACACATCCCATGGCACTGCTCATCTGGGTACCACATGTCAGACAAGCAGGATACACACACCCACCAAAGAGGAAGAGTGACACCAAGATGCAGTGAGATTACACAAAGGCTAAAAGACATTGCATTTAACTACTATTTAAACTACCTCTGAGTGGACACGGAAAAATATCTAAGAAAGGTCCTTAAGTATCAACGTTTAGCTGTGCTTCAGACTGGAGCAAACTGAGGACCTTCCAAGTTTTTTCCAAGAGAACATGAGCACATAACCCTTGCAGAGGCACTTCTTTAAGACTCTTTCCTGAGACAGGAGACACGAGTCGGAGTGCCTGTGGTGAGGGACAGCACTAACCACTGCCCTGCTCAGTTTTCCAGTATGGGAGAGACTCTCACACTTTCTTGCTTTGACTAGAAATTCCATCTGGAGCTCGGAAGGTTTTTGTACAAAGTACCACATGCCCATAAGTGTTTTCTGTTCTAACAAAACAGCATGTTTAGACAGAAAACAGCATTTCTAGACAAAGAATGTTGTGCTAAATAATCCCCAACCGGTGCTCAATCGCTGCCCTCCCAAGCTTAGCTCTGTCTCTCTGCTGCAAAGAGGGAAGCTAAACCTTGATGCAGAGATTTGTGTTTCACTCAGGTGTTGCACAGAGGAATTTATTTCATAGATCTGCTTCGCTGCGTTCTGAAGACCAGTGCCATTCTCTGGGAAGACACTGCCTTTTCCAGCACTTCAGACTACACTGGGCAGCAGAGACTTTACACCTCATAAAACAAGATATTCTAATACTTGAAAACACTTTGCAAAAATGAAGTCCCTTGTTCCATCTTATTCTTAAAAAAAAAAAAAAAAAAAGCACTAAAATGACCCTGAAACCAACTGTTAAATAGTTATCCCCAAATTTATTTCAGAAGTGAATATTGGATCTGATTTTGCTGACTCTGAAAGCCACGCACATAAAGACACTTCAAAAGGAACTTTCTTTGTTTGCCTCACTCTGGAGTTCTTGGCATTAGAACAGATTAATTACTGCTGTAAGGGAATAATTGCCAAACTCTCCCAGCCTTTAGTAAGGACCCAGTTTCATTTTCCCAAAGGGAAGTACATTGTGGGGGCAAAGAATCAGAAATTCTGGGTTTATTATCAAGAGGAGAGGTGGGAATTTACACTCCTGACCTGTGCACGATCAGCTCCATAGCCAAGGGAAAAGTCAGCTGTCCTTACTTGATCCCTTGGCAACACAAAGTGGCAATATCCCTGGAAGTTCAAGGACTTAACTGCAAATCTCCACCTTTTTGTACAGGCAGTTAAAGCTGAGCATGTATTTGGAATGTGAGATGTGCTGCAGTCAGAGAACCTGAATGCTCTTCAATCCCATCATGTGGCAGCACTGATCAGCCAAAGGAACTGCTCGTCTTTAAGTACTAGGAAACCCTTTGTAATCAAAAAAGCAAGAATATTGGTCAGATATTTATAAACAACAGTGTGAGCAAAGGCCTTCACAGAGCCTGTGCCCAGTGCTTTATTTTACCTGCCCTGGGACATGCCTTGCACCTATCCAGCACCTGAGCTGAGCACTGAGGCTGCAGAGAGCCGTGAGGAACACTTGTTTATCAACACTTAGGAATTCTTGGGCTGGTGGATAAGAAACACTTACAAGAACTGTTAGCAACTATTTGGGTTTATATTTGTGCTAGACTTTCATCCTGTGTACTTCTGGGTTTTATTGTGTTCATCATCAGTATCAGGTTGGACTCTGAGGCATCTGATTATCATTTAAACTGCTTGATCCTTTGGCTGGAGGAGAAAGGATAAACCTTCCCAACTTGTTTCCTGGGCACTGCATTTAGCTGTGATGTTCAGCAGTGCTGCACAGCATCTTAATATGTGATAGAAGAGCATGGCAGATGAGGAAAAAATTGGGCCACATGTTCCACGTTCCATTTTAAACAGACAAATTAATTTTCGTAGTTTTGACTAATTTTGCAAACCTGCTACTCCAGGCACATTGTTAAGTCTGGGTGTATGTCACACAGTCACACATTTTGCTGAATCTGCTGTTGCATATGAAACTGAAATTAGTTGCAAATGCCAGCTTTCAGAAGGAAACAACTTGAAACCAAAACCCCCAAAGCTTTGCCATGCACTTCAAATTCCACTTCTTCACATTTAAGCTTTCAATTAACATGCCAAAGAGTAGGAGCTAAATTTAAATCCCAAGTATTCATATTTCTTCTGGGTCTGCTATTTAATTTCAGATTTTCAAATTAAAGCTGTCTGCAGTACATCAGCCCCTTCCTGGCTCCTGATTAAACTACCAGGGTGCTAAACACAAGCCACACAGCACATGGAATCTGACCAATATTACTGGACTGTGCACCTAGGCAACAACAGCTCTTCCCAAGAGATCAAGAAGGGACAATATTTAAAGTCTGTTTAATTGTTTTACCAGTTAGTTCCCAGCTGGACCCAGACTTCCAGTGCACCACACAAGATCTGCAAAGACACTCTACATAGTACCTCTATGATTTTCCAAAGCATTGATGCTCAGGACCCTGAATCCATTATTGCTAAATAAATTTCTGGTACGTCCATGCCACACAAAGGTGCTAACAGCTCTGCACTGTGTGCTGCACCACACTCCTGTGCCAGTCTGGCATCTCTGCCATCCACAGCAGCACTAGTACACACGTTTTTTAAACTTCCTAGCTAATAGCTTTCAAAAGCATTATCTCAGGCTAGATATGTGCACAGCTTCTTGCAGACATGGTATAATTACACATGTAATTGAGAACTGCTCCTGCACTTGTGGCTGTTAAAAATGCTTTAATGTACCATAGCAAGAGAGTCAGTCATTTGCCAAAGACAGAAAGTGAAATGACAAGCAGTGCAGAATGTGCTTCTGGATGAAATGTCTGTGTTGAGGAAAGTTTGACTTGGGCTACAAAGCAAAGTTAAAAGAGGCCATTGTACACAAGCTCATTCCAACCTATCTGACATAAACTGTCCTGTAGGGAACAGATCTTCCATGGACAAAGGTGGTGTGTGGGTTTTCAAGGACCTTGGACACAGTGGTGGTTGTCATGCAGACCTGCTCCCTGGGAGGTCACTGTGCCCCATTCTCATGGATCTACATGCAGATAGGAGCAAAGTGTTGACATTTTGGAACTGCTTTCATGTTTCCACAGACAATACTTTTCATAGGAACCAGAATAAACCAGTTTGGTTAAATTTTCTCCTATTTCGTCTATTACAAAAGAGAAATTCACCTCTGCTGGAAAGGCATGTTTATAAATAAGGAGAGCTTGTGATTTAATTCTTTAGCAAGAGCACTCAGAGATGATTCATACAGGAATTGCCTGATGCCACAGACAGAGAAAGTAACTGATTTTTAAAGACACTAATCACGCACGGGTAAGCTCAACATGTACATAGAACTATTCCAACTGCACATCAGTGGCACAACTGTGCTCACATTCCACATCAGACAAGGCCCTGAGCAGTCAGTTTGTGTTTTGTACGTTTCCAAAGGCATTTCTCAGGCTGTGCAGAACAGGTAACCAGCACCGAGCAGTGGCACAGCTGTTCTCCCACACCAAGCACTGATTCCCCTCCCAACGAGGTCAGTGAGAGCACTGGGCACAGCAGCTCTGCACCACCACAATTCTGGTTGTGCAACTGCATTGTCACTTGAGAAAACAGTGGGCACTTCCAAGGGGATTTCAGAAGAACCAGTGTAGGTCAGACCAGTCCCTCCCCAATCCCACCACCCTGTCCGTTCTCCACCCCAACACCTCCTCCTGCACACGCACATCTTCTCCCTTCTGTTTATCTTTGGGTTTAAACACTCTGAGCAAAAATTGACTTTGGCTGCTCCTCCTGAACTCTGAAGTGTTTGAGCAGATAAGATTCAGATAATGCATTAGGAAAAATGTTTCATAAGTCCCTCTTCCCCTGGCAGGTAGTCCCCAAGGCCAACCAAGCACTGAGGTTTCTTTCCCCCTGCAGCAGGATTTTTCTGGCTCATCTCCTTCTCAGACTGGGCCAGATTTGAAATTTTTACTGTATCTGACTTGGAAGAAATGTTTCAGCTCAAGATACTTGTTTATAGACAGTGCTGGGGAAATACAGTGAGTAAATCTCCCTCCTGTCACCCCAAGTGTGGTGGTGGTTTCTCAAGCAATTGCACTGAGCTCTCTTGGACTAAGAGGAGTTGATCTGAGCTCCTCTTCCTTTATGGGACATAAATAAAGAGTGATAAAATTCTCATGCTGTAAAAAAACTAAGATGTGCCTATAGAAATAACTTGTTTGGAGAACAATATGAACAGTCACACTTGTTTCAAGGCAACACTGATTCAAATGGATGGACTCTTATTTTCCCAGCACTGTTTCTTTTCCATATAGAGGCTTTCCTGAACTAGAAAGTTTTCATTCTTCTCCTAGATAAAAAGAAATTCAGGCCATTCTTTCCACATAAGCATTTGCTGTCACTGCAGTGACCTTGCTTATGGCTGGCATGGTTTTGTCACCAATATTAAGCTCCACATCAAGTTCTGCTCAGTGCAGTTTATCTGTGCTTGTCAGGACCAACACCAAGTCTGTGTGCCACCAGGAGATGGCACATGGAAGCAGCTCCAAGCAGAATTCATAACCATCATCATAATCATATTTTCTAACACCATTTACTGTGGATCACTGAAATCATAGGTGTAGCTGTGGTGTCTCAGGATGGAGTCTGTAGGGGAATACTGGCTTATGGCACTGACCTTCACCTTCTGTTCTCCTCCTGCCCCAGCATCAAGGTGCTCTGTTGTCCTAGAAAAATTGCTTATGCCCCACTAGGTTCACTCCACTGGAGACTTGATCTTGCTTTAAGCTAACCCAGAAGAAAACCTTTCTTTTTGGTGAGGTGTGTTTTTTTATTGGTGTTGGTTTTTCAGGGGGTTTTTGGGGTTGTTTTTTTAAAGTAGGTATGTTTCCAGCTCCACCTCCAAGTGCAGCTGCATAAATAGCTGAGCTGGCCCCACTGCAGGGGTGGGATACCACAGAAACCAGCAGCAGGTGGCAGAGGAGGTGAAGCTAGGTCAATATTGCTGCCACACACTTTGCCTTGGGGTACACAGCCTCGAGCCTAGGCAGCAGTTCAGATGTATAATTCACCTAGCTCCACACTAAGTGTGCTGGCAGCCAGGAGCTCTGCACACACTGCAAACCCCCTGGAAACCCAGGTACACTTGCTTGCACTAGCTGCCACGCTGTGGTCACAGTGACACCGAGAGCATAACAGTGCATCAGTAACTCAGATTCCAGTTAATACTTCCGTGCACATGTAAAAATATCAGATCTGCAGGCTGAAGCACTCACCACTGTGCAGCCCCAGGAAGCAGAGGAGAAGGTGTGCTGGATCTGCTGTAAAGGAAGAAAGGACCATTTAAGGAAAGGGCTCCTGAGAACATCCATTCATCAATGTAAAACATTGCATTGAGCATAGATCAGTGAGTGAAAGCCTTGGGGTGAAATGCCCTACAATCACAAACATCCCCACAACAGCTCTCTTGACAGCAGAGCATACACAGCACCTGAATTCCTTGTGACAGAGTCACCTGCACTTGGAACTCTGTATCTGGAAAAGAGCAATCTGGCAAGATTTCAACTCAGGCTTCCTAAAATCTAATGCTGTGAAGCTAAAACAGTTCTTCAAGTGTAATTTTACTTTATTATCAGATTAGCCATAAAAAAAGTCTTCCTGTTAGTTGCTGATTGACCCAAAATTCTTTGAGGAGCAAACTCCAGCTGTGATTACCAGGAGCAGTAAGGACTGTAGTGCCATCCAACGGGGAGAAAGTCTTCAGCAGCTTTGGCTTCAACATTTCTGCCTCACCTGCTCCTGCCACAGCGTGACACCAAACACCCCTGCAGATCCATGAGGGCTGGGCTATCCCTTTCTTCTTTGCACACAGAATTCCAACAGGTCAGTTTAGTCTCAACTTTGCAAAAAAACCCAAACATACTCTTACTCTGTTAAGAGAGGCAGTGAGCAGCTGCTTTGAACTCTCGGGACTGAAGAAAGGAGATGAAATGTAGGATGGAGCTGGGACAAGCTCTTGCCTTTTTTAGGAAGTGGAAGTAACCTTTCCTTTGGAGTCTCATTGTCTTTTGATGTGCCAGGTTCTAATGGACAACTTGACAACTAGAAGCTCTGAATCAGACTATGGGGATGAAAAGCCAATGTGCCCCAAGTTACACAGGCTGGAATTGCTTTGGGGAGGACCTGCCTTCCTCTGTAAAGTGCAAGAAGCGTTGTGTCCCGAGATCACAGGACATTTCCAGTTACCTAATCCACCATTATTTAAGGATCTAAGCCACCAGTAATACTTTTAATCTCTTCTGGGTTTTTTTTTTTCTGCAATGCTTTGCAGATTTTGCAACTTTCAGTATTTTGTAAGGTAGATCATAAATTTCATACAGGGTGTTAGGAAACGCTTTGCTGCTCTCCATCTGTGTGGAGGCACAACCTGAGGACTGAGTATGCTCGTGGGGCACAGATGTCTGACCTAACTGGCCCTTTTCAGCCCATTTTGTGACTGGGATATAGTGAAGACCTTCAGTTCTGCTGGGACAGGCATCCAAAAGCATGGAGTGCATTGAGTGCAGCTCACCACTGAGGCACACAGGTGTTACCACTTCGGCTTCAGCTGAAGCCATGAATCCAGAGATTAATTTACTCTCTTTCCACTGCAAGCCAGGACTGAAAATTCCATGAAAACAGACCTCATCCTAACAATTCCAACCCAGACATTCCTATGACCTGTCCTATTCTATCCCAATCATCACCAGATTGTGTTGTAAGGGGGCTTTTTTTGTTTGTACTGCTTCCTATCGAGAAGGAAATAGTTCAAAGTCACTGAAAAAGTCTTTCAAAACGAGCCATGCTATGCCAGAGTCTTTTTTTCCCCTGCAGAAGCATTTTTGACTGAAATATTTTGCCAATGGAAAAGAGCATCTTCACTCTGAGGAGTGGAAAGGAACAGTGTAAACACCCAAATGGCTCAAATCTTAATAAACCTCCAGCAACACTTAAAGCAAAGGATTCAGAAGTACACTAACAGTTTTAGGACCCCATACTGAAGGAAAATAAAATAGAACTTTAACTACTACTTGATGAAACAGGTCATGGATGGCCCTTTCATCCTTCTTTCACTCAGAGCCTAGTTTGGAAAGGCACAGTCTATGCATGACACCATACACCCATTTCCCCATAGCATCGCTGCAATGACAATTTTGTGCTAAATGCTTGTCGTAAAGTGAAAAACGACGGGCACAGTTACCGTGCAGAAGGCATCGATTGCTCTGGAGCCGAGGGACGATCAGCTCCAGCCCGCAGCAGTGCTGCAGCCTCCCGCGGTTAGATGCCACTTGTGCCGGCGCTGAATTTCAGCCTCGCCCTCGGGGAATCAGAGCCTCTGCGCCCAATCGCGCAGGATGCTGAAATAGCGATCGCTGCCGAAGAGGAGAATATGTTCATCGCCCGAGCGGTGCAGCCCGGGGAGACTCCGGGGAAAGCCGCGTGTTCCCTCGGCAGGAAAACTCCAGCGGCGCAGGGTGACCCCAGGCGGCAGCTCCGCGGCCGAGATGCTCTGCCGGAGCCGCAG
>NW_008651879.1:0-1584 GCF_000695815.1 Acanthisitta chloris
CCCACCCGACCGCCCCGGGCCGTCCCGCTCCCCTCTCCCCTGCCGAGGCTGCCAAATTCCAGCGGGACGCACGCGTGCGGATCCCAGAACTGAGACACTGCTCTGTTGCTAGGCAAAACGGACGGGTTTTCTCTCAGCTTTTTGGAGAAGCCTCTGCTCTCTTCTTGAGGGGCAGAGCTGAAATTCGTACTGTCACTAATGCAAAACGAGACTGACAGCACGGAGACCTGCTTCCTATTCCAAGGCATGTCTCCATCCAGCCTGCTCCCTTCTGGAAAAAGCACCATGTGCTCAAAGGATTTCACAGGGGAAAAGCCAAACGATCGGCCCACTGCTGCTGCAGGACGGTGTGGGGGCTCTGCCTGGCTTTGCTGCAGCTCACGCCGGGGCAAAGGACAGAAGGGCAGACGCTTCAGCAGATTCCAGGGGCAAAACAAACAGCTTTGGGCGAACGAGGACATGTGTCCGGCCCACTCAGAGAGGGTTGCCTGAAGCCAGCAGTGCCTGGTTTCCTCTCACGCCACTCAGTTCCACGTGCTGAACATACACTGGGGTACGCTGCTCTTTTGTTCCAAACTCTGGTATGTTTACGGCATGGGGGAGCAAAAACGCTGGAACACACCAACGGAAATTTTCCAGCAGTGCCAAAGCATGAGATGACACATTCCTGTCCCTCGTCTGCGAGAGGCGGCACAGCAGTGCCCGCGGGGACAGAGAGTGGTTTGAGCCTGGCATCCCCTGCTAAGCAAACCTCTCCATCGGTGGTAGGAGCGAGCTGTGCGCAGGGTCTGACCCTGACCAGGCCCGAGGGAGCTGCACGCCAAGGGACAGCGTTCCTGAGCCCCGGCAGGACCACCTGTCCGGGCTGGCAAACAGAGCAGGTTGCCCTGAGCCTGCCCCTCGAGCTCGTCACCCCCAGGGCATCAGGGCCCTGCCCAGAGCCTGCCCACACCACACCCGTGTCAGCGTGTCACCCTCCCGCGGCGGCAGAGCCGCTGGGAGTCACGCCTGGCACGGAGCAGAGGTGACATCCCACAGCACTGTGTCCCTGCCGGTGCCGCAGCCCCCGGGAAGGAGCAGCGACTTCCCCCTCGAACCCTGGCCCCGGGTGCAGGGCACCCAGGAAGAAGGATGGGTTTGCTGCACAGTTCTAGTTACTGTCTCAGTAATTGAACAGATAACTCAGGCTAAGTGTTTGCAATTTCCTCAGCCAGTGTTTGTTAGGGATGCATCTGGATCTCCATAACCATTACCTTCTGCTACCTACAGGTAGAGATAATTATCCACGAGTAAACGATTACCTAGGCTATAAATTACCTACAAAAATTTGGGCTGGGCTTTTGCCAATCACCATTCCAATTAATTAACCAAAATTGACTAGCTGGCGCTAGACCAAATATTTCCTCATCAGTATTCCATGCCAGTGCAAACGAGATGGAGGAAACAAACCAGAGAGGCGAGACGGGAGAAATCCAACAAAGGTTAGGGAGAGCTGGGAGCAGCTCGGGGCCGGATCGCTGGCGTGGGCGGCGAGCGCCGTGGACACTGCCGGGGCACACACAGCCGTGCCCAGCGCGGGAAAGC
>NW_008651880.1:0-5986 GCF_000695815.1 Acanthisitta chloris
TGCCTGATTTCGACCCCGGTAAGTCTTTTGGCTTGTGTTTTAAACGGGGGTAACTCCTAGCTCATCCGTTGCTTCGGAGCTCCCCCGGTGAGCGGGGGTACCCCCACCCCCCCGGGGCTCCGCTCATCGGGAGGGCTCCAAAAATAATCCGCACTTCGCTCCGGGCTCAAACACCCACAGCAAGAACAAGGACCCCCCTTTCCTTCCCCCCCCTTTCCCTCTTTCCCCAGCGCACACGGCTGATAAAAGAAGTCTCAATGCTTTTCCAGAGGGCGCTTTGCAGGCAGGGGGGAAGGAGGAACAGGGAAGCCGGCAGGGGTGGAGGAGGCAGGAGATTGCAGTTGGGTGGGTTTTTTTTTTTCTTCTTTCTGTCTTTCTTTCTTTCTCTCCCCCCCCCTTTTTTTTTTTTTGTGTGTGTTCCATCCTCTCCTGGACTCGCGTTTTTGCGGAGTGGTAGGGGTGGAACTACAAGCCATCAAGTTATGAATAGAATATATTTTTTTCTCTAAGGTATTTAGAAGTGACTTAGATCTGTATTTTAATTTTCTCCCTGCCTGAGAAGCTGCTCGCCTCCTCCTCCAAAAACAAAAAAAACCAACCAAAAAACAAAACCCATAAATAATTGTTTCACGTCCCAGCTATTCTGCTGCGGTTCTTTGTAAGCTAATTTAAAGTGGTAGGGAAGCAAATTTTGAGCAAACAAAGGAATTGGGGCTGTGCTGAAAGGCAGGTGCTGGAAGCACGTTGGTACTGATGGATCTCCGTGTGGAGAAAGGCAAGCTGTGACCTCCTTAGTTTGAAATCTAAGCTTTTTATTTTTTTATTGGTATTGTTCCTTTGTAAGTGGAGGCTGAAGCCGAGGAGAACCCTCCTCCTGACTGGAGATCCTAGCGTTTGGAGTTGTCCCCTTTGCCCAGCCCAAACTTAATTGAATCCTCCTCACCTCTCGCCTTGAAACAAAAAGAATGGTGTGGAAAGCCACGGCGGCTCCTTATCCAGTCGTCCTGAGAGTTACTATTGTGTGGATTCAGGAAGAAGGTTCCTCGCGGGTCATCCTCAGACTGTGCACTAATATGTTGGATGCCTTTTTTGTTATTAAATATGTGTGTTTGTTTTTAACTGTTAAGGTCTCCGGGCGGGGGGAGGGTGAAAAGGATTTTTTTTTTCCTTAAGTTCAATATTACTTGTATTTAATTACAGAATAATTATATCCCCTCTTGACAAAATAAGATACAAGGTCTTGGCACACGGGAGCTCCATTTCTTGGTTGACCAGGAGGAAAAAGCGGGTGGGGGAGGTGGGAGGGAGAGCTGTTAGTTAGGCAGCAGTTGACACCGGTTTTCAATCTGTAGGTCAAATCCAACATTTCTGTAGCGCACAACGTGCATCACCCTGGCTCTTAGCCAGGTAGCACAATAATACCTGGGCTTTTTGGTCACCCCTGTGAATTACACTCTTTTGTGCAGTTCATTCCTCTAACATAATGGATGGGGGGGAATACTGTGTGCCCCTTCCTCACTATTATGTGCTCAGCTACACATTGTTCTGGTTTAAACTTAGAGACATCCAGTGACCTATACAAAGGTTATTGCTTTCTGTGCTGTGTGGAGGGGAAGGGAGGGGGAAGTGTGTGAGTGATATGTACCCTGTACAGGCACCTGTGTGTGAGTACAGCTCTTAATAGATTCACCTGAAGGGAATGATCAGTCTGATGACCTGAATGGGCACCAGCTCCTCCTTTACTACTTTTTTTTTTTTTTTTTCTTAAAAGTATACTTTTTAGCTAAGAAGTTTGGGGTGAACTTCTCTCTGCTCTTTGTATTGAAGAATCGGTTTCCTGGTTTGTGGGAATTACCCAGGAATAATTTTGCAATGCCACGTTGTTCCCTGAGTTTTGTCATCTCTTCTTGGTCCTAAAGGCTAAAACCCACGTTGTGTTTATTTGTTGTGCCTCTTTTGTTTCCCTCTTTAAGAAAGGAAACCCTAAATAAGCCTAACATTTTGACTGAAACTATCACATTGTCCTGTTGCTCTGGTAATTTCAAAGCACAGTCAGTGGAATAGTGTTATCAGAGTGCACAGATGCTGTGTCTGTTTCTCACGAGAAACTTTTGGGACTGGTTGACCAAAGGATCCTAAGGCTTGGAGGTTGTGTGGTGTTGAGTTGTAAAGCTTTCTCCTTCAGGTTATAGCTGGCTGGTGAAATGCAGAGTGCTCCTGCTGTTCTAGCTGTGTCTGAGGGGAAAATAGCACAGACCAGGCCTTGTGTGGTTTTTTTTCCAACTTAATGTTCGGTTAGAGCTCGGGTTTGGCTGAGGAATACCTGTAACTGCTGGCTCTTACATCATTTTCACGGGGGTGTTCCTCTGTCCCCACGCAGAGGGGCAGAGAAAGCACTGAATTCTCTTTCACTTCTCAGCCACATGTGAGCTGCTACAGAGAGCAGTGACATCAGGAAAGCTTTGCTGAAATCTTGCTCTGTGAAGCTAAAGGAGGACAGAGAGGTTAGAGCAAAGCAGTGGTGGGGTGGTTGTGCTGGGTGTCATGATTTAAATAGAATCACAGAACAGTCAGAGTGGGAAGGGACACATGAGGATCAGCTAGTCCAACTCCTGCCCAGCACATCCCTGAGAATCACACCAAATAGCCAGAGGAGAGCTAAAAAGCACTCTGGGGTATGACCTGGAAGTGAAGAGAGTGTTCTCAGTGAGTGCCTAGGTTTAGGGAGGGAAGGGGCTTCAGCAAATGTTTTTGTTAGCATGGAGAAGGGTAGAAAGTGCTTGTCTCTACCTTGTTTGAGCAGAGTACAGATAAAATCATTAGTTGTGCTGCTTTGTTTTTGCTTTATCCTCAGAACAAGAAAATGACAAGTTCACCTTCTGCATTAAAATATCTTGGTGTAAGTTATTAATATTCCTTGTGGCTAAAACTTGCTGTGGCAGTGGCCGAGGAAGGGCCTGATGGGATTCTTCGGCTATAAAAATGCTTGTGGCTGGAATCCTCTGCAGGAGGTGGTTCTTACTTGCAGCTCCTTGAGTGCCTTTACAGTGGTGAGGCCTATTCCATGTGCTGGCAGAGCCTGTATGTTCTTTGCCAAAGTTAGTGTTACTATTTTTTTTGCCTATCCCAATCTCCTCCTACTTTGGGAAAGTAAGTTCTCACTGCATTGATTCCACATCTTTTATTCTCTGAAAAACTTACGCCTTTATTGTTATTGTTACAGTACTTACACCTTTGTTATTCTTTGTGTGATAAGAATAGCTGGAACAGTACAGGCAAAGCTTTTGCAGACACAACGTGTGTATTAAACGAGCTGATTCAGCTCGGGAGAAGAACAGGCAAAACTTTCTTGGCTGAAAATCCCATGCCCAGAGCTCACTAGACTCAGGAAAACTTACACTTCAGCCATGTGTTTCACTGTTTGGCCTTGAGTTTGCAGATGTGATGTGAAAAACTGCTGTTGTGTCTGCTCTTTCTTACTGGAGCTCAGAGTCCAATATTTGCCAGCCAGAAATTCTGTGCATTAAACAAAGGCTGATATTGGTAGGTCAGCGT
The DNA here is from genome assembly GCF_000695815.1 of Acanthisitta chloris. NCBI lineage: Eukaryota > Metazoa > Chordata > Aves > Passeriformes > Acanthisittidae > Acanthisitta > Acanthisitta chloris. Next base: position 3,556 of record NW_008651880.1, read on the forward strand.
TTCTCGTGAGTTCTGAGACACGGAAGGTTTCGAGGAGGGGAAACTGTTATGGTTCTTTTAATCTATACAAATGAAACCCACATGTCCAGTTAATGGAAAAACTTAGTGGAAGGAAGCATTGCATATCCTAAAGTTAAATAAAAATCTTTCTTAGGGGGAAGCACTGATATTGTACTTGAGCGTTTTATTTGTTGCTGATTAATTTATGTTGTTGGAACGCTGAAAATAGGAGGAAGAAAACATTAGTGAGCACTTTAACACAGCCAGTGAGTTTCACTAAGGATTGTAGCTTCCATGTTTTTGAGGAGTGTTAAATAGCTCCCTCAAGAGAACAGTCTCTCCCAAATTTTGTCATGCATTGAAGGCAGATGAGCTTTTATTTTTTCTCCTTTGTAGCACTGTAACTTCATATTTCCTCATGGGTTGCAATGGCAGTAAAAATGCAAACCACATTTTGTATCTTTGGACGTAGTTGTGTTGGTCACCTTTGGAAAGCAGCTTCCAGGGCTCTTTCCAGTGGAAATAGATGAGGAAAGGCAGGTTTGACTCAATAAATAGCATCTTGTTGTAGGGTTGCAAATCTGGGATGTATATCAGTTGGGAGACTTCAATCCCTTGTTTGCAACGCTGCTCTCTTCCCAGTTTTTTGTTGTTGTGCTGTAACAGTTAAAGTAAAAATGGTAGAAGGAAATACTCTGTGGTGCTTTTGCCTCTTTGTGCAGAAAAGCCTACTGGAGGGTGCTGACTTACTGCCAGAGTGTCGCTAGCCCTTAAGGAGCTCATTCTCTGGTCCTCACTGTTAGCTGAGCTCTCTGCTCCTGCACAAACAGTTGATATTCCCAGGCCTTCTGTCATAGCCAAGACTCTCTTGTCTCAGTGCTGCTAAAAAGTGAAGGGGAGGGGGGGGAAATAAGAAACCAGCAACCCTTTTCCATGTAATGAGAAACTGTCAGTGTAGTTGTGTCTAAAAAGAGTGCTAAAATACAAAGCCAAGACAGTTTCTGCTGTCACTGCTCTGGAGTGCCTAATCACTGTGAGGAAGTGGTGGCATGGCCATGTCCTAGGGGAAGAAGCTTATGCATCTATCCCTCCATCCCTCCATCCATCCATCCCTCCATCCTGGCTGTTGAAATGTGCCCGTACGCTGTCTATTTAGAATCAAAGGTGAAGGGATAATATTGGGACAGTCCCTGGGTGGCTGATGCCCCTGGAATTGCTGTTTTTCTCTGGTGGTTGTAAAGGCATTCTTTTATTAGGTTGTATCAGCAGCTACTTCATGGGGTTCTTGGCAGAAGCATCTCTTGGCCTACACAGTTGGGACTGTAACCCTTTAACAAGAGGTTGTTAAAAGTCCCTTTTGACTCCCACTTGACAAGTCCAAGTCCCAACAGCTTGTTCTGTTTCTTTGTTTGCAGCTAGTCCTGCTCCTCACAGCCCTAAATAGTTTGCAAATGGTCTGAGTACCCAATGGCTCTAGGAGAAAATGGTGTTTAGAGGAATGGACTCATCAGGAAAGGGATGAAGGGAGCAAAAAATGTGTCCTTCAGGTGAGACTTTGGGATCTCCGTCTAAGCAAGTGGAACAGTCAAAACCAAACTCCTGAAACTGGAAATACTGGTATCCTGGGAAGCTATCTCATCTCCTGAAATGACTCTGCCTGAAATGCAACAGGCATCCCGTAGTGCAACAGTCTCTGGAAGAGGAGGAAGAGTTGTGAGGATGTTTGATTTAGTCAGCAGTACCGAACCATAGTGTACTAATGCCAGATGTGTTTGGGCTGACAGAGGTTGCCTGGTGTCTTGGTAAACCACTCATGCCTTGGGTCTTTTACTCTTGTCTGAGGAGATATGCATCATCCCCAATAAGAGTGTGTTTTCACAGTTAGGTGGAGGAAAGTTAGGTACTGCAGATTTTTCTCTTAAACTCTGGTGGGAGGAGTTTTTTTTACCTTAGTTGTGGTCCTCTCAGCCCTGTACTTCCTCATGGGCTATATTTGTCTTGCCCTGCTTCTTCCACAAGTCACAGCCTTGTGCTGTGCTGCTGAGGGGATGAGAAGGTCCTCCACAGGTGCTCCACCAGGAGCTGTTGCCAAACTTTGTTTTTTTTCATCTCAGCCCCACAGGTATTCAGGTACTGTCAAAGGGGGTTCTTATGGTCAGGCTGCCCTGGGGAAGGGGGAAGGTGAGTCTGCTGCCTCCTTACTTTATTGTGCTGGCAGCTCTTCTGGTGTGTGGGTGACCCTCAGACTCATCTTGTTCTGTCAGTGGTACCTCCTGCTGTGGCAGGAGAGGGTGCACTCCTGGTAGCACATTAGGAGAATGAAGCTCACTTGTAGATGCTGATCCTTTAGCTTATCCTCTGTTTTTCACCCTGCAGGAAAAGAAGAGTAGTGCTCAAGTTGGAAACTTTATTATACATATCTCCAGCACCT
>NW_008651880.1:6018-31269 GCF_000695815.1 Acanthisitta chloris
TAACCTCTGGGCTGCTCACTTGAGGGAGACCACTTTTAAGCCTACATTGCTCAGTAGTCAGCTCTCACCCAGTCTGTTCACTCATCTTGTGAAGGGGCACAGAAGCTGCTGGTGGTGAGCACAGCTCCCACTCCAACATATTTCAGGGCATGGCTTTGGAAATTTCTTATTGTTCAAACAGTATGGGGAACATCCTTCTCTAGCCTTAATGCTGTCATAAACAAGTCTCAGTGCAGCCAAAGCCTGTGGCTTCCTTCCCTGCCTGGCACATGCAGTGTTTGTATGTGGAGGTAATAGCTGTCTCATGTACTGACAAATGTATTAATGGCTGGACTGGAATTAATACTAGGTAGAGTGACTGCTTTGTTCTTCATAGCTGGTTCCTGCTGCTTAATGAGGTGCTCTTAAAACTCTTGTTTTCAGTCCTGGTTAGGTCTGTGACTTGGCCAAGGGAAGGCTTAGAGCTCCCTGTGATTAGTCATTATAATTAGCTCGGAAATCTTTGCCTCTGTGATCAAGGAGCAACTGTTTAATGCGGCTTATAGTGGGCTCTGGTCCTGTCACATACCTTCAGAGGACTATAGATGACAGTGCCTTGTTGGACTATGTGTGTGTTTAACTGTGTTGTAACCTTAACATGCAATTTGCTGATCTGTGCCAGGTAAATCTGAAGTAACTGGCTTCTCAGAAACTTGTGGTTGGTGCTAGTCCCTGTGTGTGTCCCTCAGATGGGACAATTCCTGCTTGTTGCTTACCCATTCCAAGTGTAAGGTAATGTTGAGACATGGTGACTAGTGGCTGATTGAGTCTAGAGACCAAATTAAAAAGAGAATACTTTAGGGTGGTTAGAGCTTGTCCTTTCCTGGGAAGTCTGTACCTCTTTCTGCACTGAGTGACCTTGTCTTTGCAGGCTTTGACTTGACTGTATAACAAGATGAGCAATCCCATGTTCTTAAGAGTTTAAACTTGAAAGAGCAGTTTGAAATTCAGCTCTTGAAAATACGGAGGCGTTTTGTAAACTAAACTTGATCTTAAGACATACTTTTTAAGGAATGCTGTATTAGTTGTCTCTTTAAACTTTTAAGAGCCTTTAATTTATCATTCCATGTGAAAGATTTGACAACTTTGTGCTTTTTGAAAGTGCAGGAGGCTGTGCTCAGCACAGTGGGAGTTTCTCCAGCACATTCTGGAATTGGACTGCTGTTGTGCTCCTCTCACTGTTTGTTTTGAAATGCAGCAGCTTGTGATAGGACTGCCTTTAAGTGTTGTAGGTCAAACTCAATAAATTTGCTTTACTCCTCATGTAAGGTTTTGAGATGAAACGAGTGAGTTTAACCTACCTTTCCAAGTGTCTTCAGAATTTCAGCTGTATGCAGCAGTGTGCTCTTTGAACTTCATAAAGGAAGTATTGGTAAATGTTGCCTCTCTGGGGGGAGGAGGCTGGAGCAGTGTGATAAAATTGCAAAAATCCCCTCTTGGGAGGAAATTCTAGTCTGTTCTTCTCCCTTCAGCCCTTCTATTGTGCAGGTACATGTAGGGGACATCAGTAGGGTCTCATAGGCACTCTGTATGTAACTAGGTGTGTTTCTGGAGGAATATTCGCCTGTCCCATTAGGGCAGGAGTTGAAGGTTGTGAGTTTTTGTCCTTGAAGTTATTTTCCTTGCCACCTCCCTTATCTCTGTTCATCACCTGGATGGATTTCACAGATACTAACCTGAGAGAGCCAAGGGCTTGTTTTTGCAGGGCAGTTGTCTAATTAGAGGAGCCTCTAACCACGTGGCTGTCTATTGCAGCTTTTCAGTTCTGCTGTCTGTAGGTATCTGTGATCATAACCTGTCAGGATACCTTGTGCATGTACTGTTAGATGAGTAGATGTCTTACCAGCTTGGCCTTTAGTTCACAGAGAGTCTTTGATTTGAGAGTTTGGTATTGAAAATAATAATTACTGTGCATGACCTTGACTTGATGTCCTTCTAGACTTTATAATCTTACTGTGAAGGCACAGGGTAACAGATGTGTGATGTAGTTGTGGTTTCTGGGTTCAGGTATCCCTAAGGAATATGTATAAACAAGGCTTGCATGCAGGGGTACAGTGCCTGCCCTCCCCTCTTAACTGGTCCCTGGAGAGGGTGCAGAGAGATTCCAGTTCCACTGGGGGACTGGGGATGGATAAAGACTAAGAAAAATCTCTCTTGAGTAGGAAATGCTCTTCCCTCTTGAAGAGCTGAAGTGGCAGGACTGGGAAAATCTGGTCTATGTAACAGCATTGCTTTTGAAGCAACTCTTTACTTGCAGCCTGCATTGAAATGTGGAGGTTTTTTTCCTCTTCCCTCTGACTTTCCACCTGCTTTGGGTGTCTAAACTCATGCCTGTGTTCTCATCAGTAACATTGGTGTGAGTTGTGGCTCTGTGTGGATGGGGATTTTTCCCCTCCTCCCCACCCTGTGCTGAGAACTCATTGCCCCATGTAGCAGGCACTGTTGGCTGGAGTTGTATGTAGTTCTGCATTTAGGTTGCCAGCAGCTGTGTGACAGGCTGAAAGTGCCACATCTGTAACCCAAGCTGCTTTGTTCTAAAGAGCAGATTCCAGTGTGCCCAGTTATTCCCGTGGCTGACATCCCTCCATCCTCCGGAGGGAGCTGGCGTGGGTGCTTTTGGGAGGAGTAAGTGCTGTAAAGGCAGGCAGGCATACCAGGTGTAGCATTTGTACTTTCTCAGTATTGTTTTCTGTCTGGGAATCTTAAAGATGTCCCTCCTGGGACCCTTGTGCTGATCTGTACAGCTGCCACCACACTGTTCCTGACAGTAGCCATGGGAACACAAGTAGGATGATACAAGTTTAAAACTCTAACTTGTTGCTAGGCAGACCCAGCTCAACGTGTGGATTAAGTAGTCTTAACAACAAAAAACCTCACTCCTGTTCTGATTTTCTGCCTCTTTTGTGGGGGAAGACAACTTGACTCACCCCAAAGTCTGGGTCTTGGACTTTAGGCTGGGCGAATGAACCCAGCCCCAAGAGAGTCCCCTGACACCAGCCAACCTTGGGGGAAAACCCTCTTGTGCATCTGAGTCACGGGTCAGTGGTGGCTGGTGGGGTGGGAGTTTCAGCAGGTAAGTTTTGAGACAACCTTTTGTTAAAACCCAAGTGCTGTGGAGTAAAGCGATGTGCCCCCAAAGGCTCAGATAGCCTAAAAGTTTTAGCCTGCATTAAAATAGATACTGCTAAAAGTGACATAGACTCTAAACAAAGGTCATGGGCTTAAAATATCACAAGATGACTTCCAAAGTCTGCCTGTAAAAACTTAAAAATTATGGCTAAGGCAAGGTAAACACCTTCAACACTTGCACTGCTTTTGCACCCCGCTGTTAGCCTAGCTGCTGGGATGTGCTGGGTGAACTGGTGTAGACCTTAGTCCTGAGCTTGTGTTTGGCACTTTGTGTTCAAGAAACAAGGGCAGTCCATTCCCTCGTGTTATTTTTGTCTTCCATGCCTGACAGAGAATGTGTGGCAAACTGCAGGGGCCTGGAGGGAACTGGAGACCCAAACTTTGAGGGAGTGGTGGGTCCTGTGTGCCCCTGGGGGGCTGAGCTCCCCAAGCTGCCTTTGGCTTCCTGTGTCACAGCAGTAATTAGTTGTGCTCTGGCCACGGGTTTAAACGGATCTTTATTTTATAAACATTTGCTGTGCAGTAACTGTCATTCCTGTTGGAATAAGGCCATTTATAGAGATGCTCCCAATTACCACCTGCTCTTTTTCTTTCTTAGCAAAGTACACTCTTACCTAATTTAACCTCTTGCAGCAGTTGCTTTGAAGTTGTTTTCTCTTTTGCACCTTGGCTCACTGCTATCCCTTTTCCCTCTGACCACCCTAACAAACTGCAGTTGTCCTTCCAAAAATTACCTGCTTCTGAGGAGAAAGACTACTTGCTTGGTTTGCCTCAAATGTTTTTGTAGTCAACTCTTACAAGAAAAGATTGCTTTCCTTTAGTATGCCTCAGCCATTTTTTGCATTTCCTAAGTTGCTGTTTGTGGTTCTCCCACTTTCATTAGAGTTTTGGTGCAGTTTCTAGGTCCTATCTATCCGCCCTCTTACTCACCCTGCCCTGCTTGGAGTTCTGTGCTCTTCTCCATGCTCCTGAGGCCTCTTTTCTGGTGCTTTGTTGCAGAATCACAGACTCAGTCAGGTTGGAAGGGAGCACAGTGGGTCATCTGGTCCCACCTCCCTGCTCAGGCAGGGCCAGCCCAGAGCACAAGGCTCAGGATTGTGTCCAGATGGTTCTGGAATATCTCCAGTGAGGGAGAATCCACGACCTCTCTGGGCAACCTGTTCAATGCTCAGTGACTGCACAGGAAAGAAGGTCTTCCTCATATTCAAGTGGAACTTCTGTGCATCAGTTTTTGCCTCCAGGAGAGACATCTCTGTCTGAGCTTCATTGTCCCAAGTTGCCTTTCAGGCTGGAAGAAAGTGGCCATGATTTTTATTTTGTTATGATTTTGCTCTAAAAGAGGGAAAGATGCAGCAGAACTGTCCCTCAACCTCTTTTACAACTTGCACGGACATGGCATCTGGCTGCTTTTCAAGCACTTATATAGCAGTGATGGTTTTGCCTTTTCAGGCTCCTTAAGGCTTTTTTTTTCCCATCACTGAAGAATTTCTGCCTCAGCTTCTCCTGTGGAAACCTTGAGGTGCTGCTTGTTCTTGCAGAAGCAAATGCTTCACCTCACTTTAGCTGGTAGAGCATCTGTCTCTTTGGCCAGTCATGTCACTCTTCTGAACTGTGGCTGCTCTTGGCAAACAGGTGTGTGAAAAGGTGAGAGGGTTGGTCTTTCCTGCAGCTCAGTCTGTCGTGGGAGCAGGCTGAGTGCTTGCCTGGAGCCTCTGGCTGGTCCCTGCCTGCTGGGCACTGGGACTGAGTTGCTGAGAGTAGCTCTGAAGCCTGTCCTGTGAATTTAGAGAGGAGAGATGGGAAGTCTCCTTGCCTGATTTGTGAAGGAAGCAAGCCTTGGGGTTGCTGGCTGACTCAAATCTGCAAGCAGTGAGGACACAGAAGTGCTCTGAAGAGCACTTTTGGCCATTGTCTCAGCCTTGGGCTCGTGGTTGTGTGTGCTGAGGAGAGCTGGGAGGGTACAGCTGGGTCTCATCTGAAGTTCTCATCACCTCTCCTCTCTTGTTAGACTTCGTGCAAATACTGAATAACTTGGGGGAGAGGCTTGCTGGTGAGAATGTGGTGGCAGAGGGATGATTTTTCAGAGCTGTCCTCTGGATTCCAGCCCAAGAGCTGAGTTGCTTGGCAGATCGTTTCCTCCTGTGTGTACTGGCTCTGAGAAGTGGGTCTGCACTATGGAAAACTGCTGCATTATGCTCTAGCTCTTTCTGTACTTTAGGTGGGTTTTTAGTCCTCTTGGTTTGGTTCTTAAGATGATTCCCCCCAAAGGTTTGATAGGGAGTGTGAGATCAGTTTCTTTTCTTGGGTAATTTCAGGTGATTTCAGCTGTCCTCCACACGCAGGTCAGGCACAGCCACTGTGGTGCAAGCAGGGCAGGCACAAATCCAGCCATCCTGCCAGCAGGCTGAAAGCTGGCAAGGGACTAGGAGTGTATTTTTGGGTGAAAAAGAACTTTTTCTACTGGAGCAGAAGCAAAGGTGATAGGAATTGGGAGATCTTGCAGTTTGCTGTGGTGACTGAGGAACATCCATGTGCTGGTCCAGAGCAGAGATGGGCAGCACTCATTTTTCTCTGACACTGAGGCAGCCTGCTCCCGGTTTGGAAGGGTGGATATAGATTGAGAGGAGCTTTATAAACATTGAAGCTGTTTAAAGTGTGTGTGAAACTGTTTAAAGTGTGTGTGCAAGTAGTTAGCTTAGGCAAATGGATGTCTTTTATTCTGAGATGGGAGAGTCAGATTAGACTAGATGTTCAGAAAGATTTTTATTTCTTTTTTGCCTTGTTAGGGTGGTCAGACACGGGAGTAGGTTGCCCGGGGAGGAGGTGGAGTCACCATCCCTGGAATTGTTTCAGAGACATCTGGATCTGACACTGGAGGTTCTGATTTAGGGGTTCCAGCAGTGACAGGTTAATGGTTGGACTCGATCTTAGAGGTCTCTCCAACCTCGATGGTTCTATGATTCCACTGTACTCATCTTGCTGAAGTTATTTTGAAGGATGGAGGAGAAATAAAGACAGAACTTCTTAAACCCCTAGTAAGAATATTTTGAGAGATCATAAAAACAAATAAACAAAAAAACCACAAATGAGATGTCGGGGAATGAGGCCTGAAAGCAACCCTCATTGCTTGGAAACTTGCTGGGAAGGAAACTATTTGATGCCCTGTTACCTGAGCCCTTGTGAGAGAGGCTCTGGGAGCAGACTGAGACTCAGGCTCCTCCTGAAACCAACGTCTCCAGCTCAGTTGGGTGGAATGCTGCCCTGTCTGGTTATCGCTCACTCTGCTGTGGCTGCTGTGTTGCCCAGAGCAATCCTCAGCATGTCCCTTTATTTCAGCTCAGGAGAAGGAAACTACTGGGTGCAGTAGTATTGCTTGGAAATGATTTCAGTGTCAGCTGGGTGCAACTGGGGCTCTGATGATGAGTAGGAGAAACCTTTGCAGTGACTGTAGTGCCGGTACAGGCAGCAGATTTAATTCATGCTGCCAGGACTGGGACAAAGCTTGGAGCAGGTGCACACCCAGAGCTTGCTGAAGTTGGATAGATGCCTGCTGAAATGTTTATCAAACACGAGAATAAAAAGAAAAAGGTTGCATTCAACCTTTTTTTGATGATGCGTTTTAAAAATAGCTTACATTTCTACAGTCAGCAGCAGTTGCAAACAGGGTTTGAAAAACTGACTTGGCACTCACAAGCCACAGTGGGAAACACCTGTGCTGCAGTATACCCTGCAGCAGGGAGGGAGAAAATGGGTGGGTGCTGCTCACTTGCCATGATGTTTGTTGGCTGTGGCAGTGGATTCTCCTTGTCTGCTGGGGTTGCCTTTGCACTCTTATTGCTGCTCTGTTCTTACTCTGTTCATCAGTAGACATAATTTGGCCTCATCACTATGTTTCACTGCCGTACAAGGGATTCTGATCCTCTTGAGTAGACAAGAATGAATCCAGTTAGTGTTAGCTCAGTTTTACCCCTGTAAAACTGTGGCCTGCAGTTGAGGCACTGGAGCTGCATCCAAACTAAGGAAGACACTACTGCACTAATGTGCTAATTTTATACTCTTACTTGGCAGGTTGCCTTTGTAATCAAAGGGCTGGAAATTTTTCAGTTTGAACAAAATGTTCTAAGGAGCTGTGCTCTAGGTAGAAACGGATTTGATACGGGATACTGCCTTCAAAAGAAATCCATCTTTCCGTATCTGTCTGGGCATAAGCATTCTCGCTAAACTTAACTTTTCTGACTAAGTGAATCTGTAGCCAAGATCTGAGTAAGGCTTACCTGTGGAGTTTCCTTAGCAGAGGTGTATCTCATGCGACTGGGGAGAAGGGGATGTTTCCAGAAAGTACCTGGAAGCTTTAGGAATGATGGTTGTAATGAATTTCAACAGAGCCGTTCTGTTGCCTGTCATTTTCTCCCTGTTTGGTTAATAACTCTCTTATGGATTTGGTGGAGAACGTGGTCAAAATACAAAAGCTTTTTTTAAACAAGTGTGAAAGAATGTCCTGGTGAGTTGTACAGTACCTGACATGTGGGGATTATGCAGCAGGGAGTATCTGGTTCTAATCAATAGTGTAAAAGTAATTAGAAACATCTTTTGATGCCCTTGGGTTTTTTGCACTTTGTTTTAGGCAATCAGTGAGCACTGACTAGAGAACATACATATCCAGTCTTGCTTTTTCCAACAAGAATGGCCACAGGAACAGAACAATCACTGGGCAATCACATATTTCTAAAAGTGGCTTGAAATGAAATGTTAGCTCAAAGGCCATATTATGTTACTGGAAAGCTTTAAACAAATGGCAGAATTGCTTTCAGGCTGTATGAAACATCTTTCTGTTGCCTTTGATTTTACTTTTTTTTTAAACAGCTTCCACTGTTCACAAGTCTGTATAGATCTAAATCTGTGTATTTTAATGCACTATTTTCTAATGAGCCTAAAATTTCTCCTTCTGCAGTCCTGTAATGAGAGCTGGCTGCTAAACTTTGTTGCTTTGAGTTTAAGATGAAACAAAACTCTGTGTGCCATATGTTAAAAGGACAAGCTGACTTGAAAACAAGAATGTGTTTTATCTTCTGCATTTTGGCAAGACTGTAGTCTTGGAGGGCAACTGTAAGGAGAGAAATGAGTGAAGATTCACGAATGATGTGAGAAGGACTTGTGAGGTCAGCAGAGCTGGAAGCTAAGTGTCTTAGATAGGAGGCAGCGAATAGGAAGAAAACCAGCCAAGAACAGCTGAAAAGTGGCAGTGGGCAAAATCTTCATGAAAAAACCCTCCTGCTTTTAGTGTCCTCTTTTAAGGTATGCTTTCTGTTGTTTTGTCATTTGATGGATAAAACATAGAGTTGCCAGTTCACATGAGTGCAAATCCACTCTTCCTGCACTCTGGAGAATATGGTCTTGAATGAATTCCTGAGATCAGGAGATAGCCAGGGAGCTGGTGGGGTAGGGATGGAAGGGAAACTGCATTTATGACAGTATCAAACTAGCCAAAGGCTGCTGTGTCTGAAGGACGGACACATGCACGTTGAGTTGAGCTGCTGCTTCTGCCTACAGCCACTGCTCTTGTTTGTGCTAGACTTACATACACGGCTGGGTACTGCCCTGGCGTCCTGGGCAAATACACAGCTTGCCTGGTGATGGGAGAGCCAGAGCAGGCCTTGTCCTTACTTTCTCTCCTCCCAGGGAAGGAGAGCTGTGGCTTTCTCTGCTCATGTGCCCTCTGCAACTGCTCGGAGCATTCAGCTGAAACTGTTCTTCACTATGTCTTCTGTCCTACCCTACGCAGAAGTCGTTTGCTCGGAAGTTGAGGACTTACATAGTGGGATGCACGTTGTGTTTGGCACCTGCTGTTATTGCTGTCACTTGTGATTTCCTGTGACCATCAGCAGAGTGTGGTGTCCCCACAGCAGACTGTTTACTTGGCCCTGCTGTGCTGGACTTGGTCTCCATGGAGCTAATGACTTGCTTGCTATAACCTGTGATAAAGGTTTGTGTGGGGTTGCAAGTGTGTGTTTCTGCTGTCCTGTCACTGTATTTTATTGCTGGTTGTCCTGCCTGTCCTTTGGAGACAGGCAGCATCCCTTTGTACTGCCATCAGGGTATGGGGACCTCGGGTGTGATTACCTCTGGCTGGAAGTGTGAGCCAACTGCTGGCTCTGGAGGATGTGCCTGAGCCAGATGCAGGAAGAGCCAAACACTGTAAGTCACCATGCAGGCTAGCTCTTGGCACAATACTCAGCTGAGTAAAGCTGCAAGGCATGTGCTGTGCAGGGTCTAGAGTTTGAATTCAGCTCTGAGTGGATCTTCTAAAGTCCTGTTATTTCTGTTCAGGCTTGGGTTTTATGGTATAGGTCTTGTTCCTCCATCTCTCTGTTTTACTCCCTAAAAGTTCTTGGCTAAATACTTAAAGGGCTCTTACGGCTTTCTGTCTTTCCAGCTCTAACTTCCCTTCTTTCCAAACTCCTTGCTTCATCCCTGAGCAGCACAAAGCACTGTTGTTTTCAGAGGTGGAAATATTGTTGCTACCTGCATTCCTAGACCTCTCTGAGGCTGGGACAGGCCTTGTATAACTTGGATCTTGTGGGTCGTGCCAATTCCTGCTCCTTGTGCTGTGTGGCAGCTGGACACCCCCACCCCCCAGAAACAAAACAGTATTGCAGTCACTGGTGCAGTGTTCTGTGCCATGAATCTTCAAGATTGGAGGAAACCTCTAAGGTCATAGAATCCAACCATTAACCTGTCATTGCTGGGACCTCTAAACCCTAAGCCATCTTCTGCAGTGTCAGATCCAGATGCCTCTTAAACGGTTCCAGGGTTGGTGACTCCACCACCTCCCTGGGCAATATCCCAGGGCCTCAACACCCTCACAGGGTAAAGATTTTTCCTCACATCCAATCTGGCTCTGCCCTGGCTCAGGTCAAGGCCATTCCCTCTAGTCCTCTCCCTGCAGCCCTGGCAGGACACACATCCCCCACCTCTCTCCAGCCCTGGCAGGAGGTGCAGAGAGCCAGGAGGTCACCCCTGAGCCTCTTCTCCAGGCTGCCCAAGCCCAACTCCCTCAGCCCTTGCCCATGTGCTCTAGCCCTTTGCTGCCCTCGTTGCCCTTGGCTGGACTTGCTCCAGTGCCTCAATGGCCTTTGGGCAGTGAGTGCCCAAAGCTGAGCACAGCACTGAGCTGGGACCTCCCCAGTGCCCAGTGCAGGGGGATGACACTGCCCTAGTGCTGCTGCCACACTCTGCTGGAGCCAGGACAAGATGCCCTTGGCCTCCTTGGCCACCTGTGCACACTGTGGGCTCCCACTGAGCTGTGCCACCAGCACTGCCAAGTCCCTTTTTGATAAACAAATGTTTTTGTGATGAACGTGTGTTCAGAGCTGGACCCTCCTCTGCCTTTGAGGTGTTCTTGCTGCAGCAGGTGGTTATTCTGGTGCTGAATGTGGCCAGCCATGCCCTGGACACTAGAGTGTGAGAGAGGAGGCACTTGGTGCTGTTGCTATAGTTGGACAGCCATGAGATCCCCGTCGTACTCGGATCACAGTGCAGTCATACCCTGTTGTTTCACAGATGTGCTCGTGTCACACAGCTGTAGGATGACAAAGCTCTTCTTGTCAAAGCAGATGTTGAAGTGGCTATTGAACTTACATTGTAGTGAAGTATCTCCATGCAACTACAAGGGAGTGGACTAGGGGTGGGCAAGCATGGAGGGGGTGGTGGGCAGACTGGCTCCAAATAGCCACAAATAAATAGCCTTTGGCTGCAGCCAAGCACAGTTCGAGTGTTAGTGAAGCGAGCGAGGGAATGAAGTAATGATCACGGACAGACCCTGGAATGAATTGGATGGGGGAGGCTGTCAGCACAGCAGAAATGGCCCTTCTGTGTAGATGTCTGACTAATTGGCAGTGATGGGGGAAGGAGCACGTAGGATGCTGGGATTTGACATGAGCCATTGAAGGGCTCTCAGGGGCATGTCTGACCACTGGAGGTGGCTTGTGAAGCTGACTGATAGGTTCCTTCCAGGGTTTAGATATGGACTAACAAGAGGGTGGGCAATGGCAAGGCAAGAAAAATAACTTGTTCCCCTCTTTCAGTTATTTGGACTGTAAGAGTATGAGCTTGTGCTGGGATTTGGGAAAACAAATTCTGTAGCCTGCAGCACTTGCGGCTCTGAGTACTTCCATCCACACAGAGGAGCTTGGGACATTTGTGTGCCACAGGGAAAGTAGAAACTGTTCCTGCTCAGGACAGGACTTTCAGTGCACAGTTAATCCACGTAGTAAGATGAGTAATTAGCACCTCTGCTCTGCATGTGTGTTCTCCATAGCTAAGCCTTCATCAAGTTCTTAAGTGTCTTATTCTCTTAGCCCCCAGCTGGGTCATCTCTCTTTGCACAGTGGAGGCTGGACTTGAATGAATGAGAAACCAGGTGGGAGGTGAGCCAGCTTGGTATGCAGATAATGTGGTGATATTTCTTCCCCTTCCCCTCACCCATTCAGCCCAGTGGCTTCAAGCCTTGTTCTGAAAACGCTTCCTCCAGTTGTCTGTTCCCTCACTTGAAAAATCAAGTCTCCCTCTAGTAAGGGAAGGTAAGCTTGGTTTAGGGTACTGTGCCACAGAGAGGACCCCCAAAAGAGCTTGGATTCATTAAGCAAAGTCACCTAAAATCTTGACCTGTGAGAATCATTTCCGCTTGGCATAGACTGTGACAGGTGTTTCACCATAGGAAACTCATTGCTTGACTTCCAGCGTGACCTTGGGCAGAAAGCTGAACCTGTTTTATGTTAAAGCTACGTGTGTTGTTCAGTTGGGGGATGAGAGTGGGGTGGACAAATGTGTGTGAATCTAGAAACATCAGAGAAGAAACCAGCAGCCTGAGGCAGAGCTGGAATCCCCCCTGCCTGATTTGGTGACAAGCAAGATGGGAAGAGGAGGTGTCAGTGTTTGTGGTCTGTCTTACTAGCAGAATTGATGCATCTGAAGTCTGGTCTGACCACAGCAGGCTAATTCACGTTCTGAAGGTATAACAGGAAGAAATTTGCCTTTGTAATCTGTCTTCCAAAAGTCAAAAGTGTTTCTGGCTGCAGGGTAACTAAGGTGCATTAACTATTCCATTGTGAATTCCTTGTGGAGACAGTATGCTTCCTCTGGCTGTACTGCAGAGCAGGTGCAGCCAGTGCTCAGCTTGCCTGGCCATCTCGGGGAGGAGCCTGCGTTTGTGCACCGGGGGGAGGGAGAGATGTCTCTTAACAGGGAAGGCAGAAGCTAAATGGACACATTTCCCTTTTAGGCTACTTGGAAGGAAGATAAATATATAGTAAATAAAAGTGTGTTGGGGTTAGACTCTGTTGTGCCAGACCTGGTCTGTGCCTTATGTGCAGCCTTGATGTGTCTCGAAGTTTAACTCCTTCCCTCTGCCTCTAATGAAGTGATGAGGGATCAGAAGGTTTCCTGGACTCTCCAGTGCTTTACTTAAAGGCACGTTTCTCTGACTTCCCTTAACTTTCTAGTTCGTTGTGCTGCCTCTCTTGCTTGCTCATGCAAGAAAAACTGCTCCCAGGGGCTGCTGGAGTTGGAGTTCTCTGCTCTGACTGCTTCAGCATTGTCCCTTTCTGAATGTCGCTCCTGTGGGTGAAGCCTGGTGTGGTGGAGCAGCCACAGCCCTGGAGAGAGGGGGATTACACTGGCTCAGGAGAAACCTTCTTATTCATTAGACAAAGGGTTTGGAGGGTGTTTCCTGCCCGTTTCTCTTCCATGCTTTTTTTTCCTGTGACTATTCCTCCAAAGGGTGTCTGAGAATCTGGAGGCTGAAAATCTGTAAGGGGAGTACAGGATATCAGAGAAGGTAGGGAAACTCTTGAGGCAGTTTGTTCTGGCATGCTGGATTGAAGCAAGTGCATGAAGCCCAGAATTCCCAAAATTTACTACCTCATCTACTGCAAAAGCTGGAGAAGGGAATCTCAAGCGATGCTAATAGAGGAATGCTTAGTTCTTCCAAGACCTCTCTCTAGCTTCATGCCTAAATACACACCCTCTGCATCAGTCACACCATTGTCTCATGCCTTTGAGCTATGCTAATTTTCCCTACGATGGTGTAAAACAGGAAATGAATTCTAAATCCTTATTGAATGACAACTACAGAACTATCCCCTGCTAAGTGATGAGAGGACAGCTGGTCTATAGAGACACCACAGCATTTGTCACTTGGCCACGTGCAAGGTAGTCAGAGGATGCTAAGTGCTTACCACATCCATCACAGAATAGAATCATCAAGGTTGGAGGAGACCTCTAAGGTCATCCAGTCCAACCATTAACCTGTCACTGCTGGAACCCCTAAACCATATTCTCTAGTGCCAGATCTGGACACCTTTTCAACACTTCTGGGAATAGTGACTCCACCACCTCCCTGGGCAATATCCCAGTGCCTGAACACCCTAACAGGGTAAAAATGTCCTAACATCTAATCTGAATCTCCCCTAAAAGTCCTTGGTAGTGGAGCTCAGGTTTGTTCCAGGCTGCTCTGTGCAAGGTGTGTCTGTACAACATGCAAGTGCCTGTTGTTTGGAAATCTTAACAGAACTCGTGTTCAGTGTGCTCTGGGAAGGGAGAGATTAAAAGCAGATCCTAAATGTGTCTGCTGTGGTCTGTGAAAACCACGGTCTATTGGATAGTGAAATTGTCTTTCTGGGCTCGGTTATAATGGAGCCTTAGGGTGTCCTGAGGGGAATAAGCTCTTGTTACTCTGATGTGGAGGCATAATTTAAGGAGGGCCCCTCTCAGGGTTCAAGGCCTCCTGGTGACCTACTTTGCCACGAAGAGATGCTGTTGTGACATGGACAAGCAGGAGCTGGTCTAAGGCTATGACCAAATATGCCAGGCTGTAGTTCGACCTGTGTGTTATGACAGATGGGCACACAGGTGAGCCGAGGAGAGGGCAAAGGTCAGAGCAGCTAGAAGAGCTTCTCCTGGATCTAGCAGCCAAACAGACGTTGTCTTAATCAGCACCTTGTGGGAATGGCTTGCAGAGAGAAGAACGAAACAAACTGGCTCATCAGCCTACTTCCAAATGTATTTCTGTAAGGTGTATCACCAGCTATGCAGAGCGTTTCGTGTCTCAGACAAATTGGTCTGTAGCTGTTCCTTGGTTATCATAAGACTTTTTCAGGATATGTTTATCACACTAACGTAAATCATCCCTCCATCTAGTGACAAAAATCCCCACTACTTATTCCTGGAAACTTACTGTTGAATTGTCAGAGTGTGAACACTCTGGTGGGCTAAGCAGTAAGTCTGAAGTGTGTCGTGCTGGCTCAGTCCCTGCTTGTCACAGGAGGTGCAGGGGAACCTGGATGGAGCCTCCGGGTTCAGGAGCAGTCCTGGAAGCCTGGCTGTGTGCTGCCCCTGTCTTCTCAGCTCTGTGGCATTTTATACTTTTAAGTGAATGATCTTTCTCAGTGACTGGCCCAGGGACTTGGGAAGAAAAAGGTGTACAGCACCATGTTCTGCTGTAGAGCTGCTTGCCGGGGAGCAGAGAGCAATATTGCTGGTATTTTGAGAGCAGTCCTTGAGGCCCATCATTCTTAAGTACACCATGACTGGCTCTGATCAAGGGTTTGTAGGCTGCCTCTGTCGCTATGCAAAGCTCTTTGCTCGTGGCTTTATCCATTACAGCTTTAAAAATAAACTTGGAATTACTGGCTGTGTGCAGCCTTGCGACAGTGGGATATGCTGTTAGTTCATCCTTGAGACAGAGGTGTGGGTCAGCTGCTGGCAGGGAGAAGTCCCTGGTGTTGGTGCTGTGTGGCCAGCAAACCTCACCCTTCTACAGCAGGACTTGCTGGGAGGTGATTCAGTAGGACTGCACAAAGCACAGCTCTGCCAGTATGGCAGGAGACATAGTGGGAATGCTCTGGGGATGCTTTTGTGCTTAACTGCTATGGAGTGAATCCATGAACTTCAGAGCACAAATGTCATGAACCAGAGCCCAGCTAGGTTAGTGGAACAAGTCCCTGTGGGTCGGAGGACTGCAGGCTGAGCCTTGAGTATTGCCATTTATCCTTTCCCAATTTATGATGTGAAAGAATTCTCGGGTTTTTTTCCCCCCTTTTATCATTTCTATTATTATGCAGCTGGTTTTAATCCACAGCATTGTCTTATCCTGTCACCTGTGATTCCTCACAATGGTAAAATGCCAAGAGACTTGGTTAAAGCTTAGCAATATGTTAAGTATTTTTTAGTACTCTTGGAGCTTTTACGATAAGAACAAGAAGATCCCTAGAACCTAAACCTTAGCTTTTTGTTGTATTAGCTGTCTCCAGTGATCTTTTTTCAGGTAGCTCACCTGGTGTGGAGGAAAGACTTTCTGTTCTGAACTTTCAGAGTCATTTCTGCCCACCTGCCTCCCAGAGCTGTTCTGTACTTGGTACCACAGAGTCACAGCACCTGATTAGAGTAAACTGGTGTGGCACCTGAGGAAGGATGGACTGGGGCAGCAGGGGAGAGAACTTGTGTCTGAAACTGCCAAGGCATAGATAGCCTCCTTTCTTATGGCTAGTAGCTTGCTTTTCTTTCTAGTTCATTAATTTAGTGCTTCATTTTCCTGTGCATTAGTCTTTGAAATACTGCTAGAAAAGGATAGGCAGAGATGCAGTTGCCTCTCTTCTGAAGTCTTAACAGAGATAGATCATTAGCTTCTCTGTAACTAACTTATTCTCCTTAACTACTGCTCTTTGTTCCTGGGTTTTCCAGAAGATCTTGCTGACTTGCATCAAAACAGGAAGTCTGCAGTGCTGTAAATAACTGGGTGGTTCAGTCTGATTTTTTTTTTTTTCCCCATCCAGCACTTTACCAGACAGAGTTAAAATTCCTTTTTATTGGCACCAGTCATCCTGAGCTAGGGCTAGACTTTCTCCTGGCACTTAACAGCCTATCAAGTTTCATTATGGAGAAGTGTGGGATTTGAGGCAGAGTGGGGTTGGTCCTGCCTTGTCCTTCTGTTGTATTTTGGCAATATTCCCTGCAAAGGTACCGAAGACATTGCAGAATGTCAGAGCATCCTTGGGCTCAACCTGAAGGTTGCTGTCTGTCTTAACCTGACTGGAGGAAAAGAAGGTTGAGTTCAGCAGCCTTTGAGGAGCACAGCAGATGGACACAGAGAATTTTGGTGTCCTTGTGAAGTTCTGCTGCTGAATTGATACAATCATAGGAGTATAACCATGGAGCAATCTCCCTCCACTGCAGGAGTGGGCATAATGCATCATGACTCCTTTTTCACCAGTAACTGCTCAGTTTAACTTGCTCTTGTCTTCCATATCTGTACAGAGATTTGAGTTATGTCATGACTGTCCCTGCTTGGAGTAGCAGCTATATGTAGGTTAACTGTACTCTACAGTGAGATTTCTGGGTGTAAGAGCTTGATGGACTCCTGTTGATAACTCAGGTGTATGGGTATCACTGTCCTGCTGTATTCTTTTAGTGGTGTGTTTTAAGTAAAGCTTAAGCTGTGTAGCACCTCACTGGCTAGAGATCTGCACAGGATTCTGCCTTACTCTTTGTCTACTAAAATGCTTTTCCTGTCTGAGCTGAGGTAGGGTATGAATTTAGTCTGCTGTAGTTAAGGCTTTATTAACCCTTACAGAGGAAGTCCAGTCAGTTTTGAATAGCTTGCTTTCCCTTTGTTTTCTCCTTTCCCATGGAGTCTCCTATTTAGAAAGAGGTTTTGTGAAACCTTAAATGATATCTGGGAAGCTGCAGACGTTTCTAGGTAGTCAAGGTGTCTTCATGTCCTGCTAGACTCCATTCTGAGGCTGTGAGCCCAAGGGCACCTTTCTTTTGACCTGCTGGAGTGAATGGTTTCTGCTCTTGCTTTGCCTCCTCAGGCCAAAAGCCATTTTATGGAGCTCTCTGATATCCAGGTCCCTGGAAATACCCATGTCTGAAGCCAAAGGGAGAAAGCTACCAGGAGACTTGCCCAGGTGACTGGTCTGGCACTGGTCTCTGCTCTCATTAGCAATGGAACTGGATGTGCAGCTGCTGTCGGTGTCTGCACTGGAGAAGTTATACCATAATTGGGGGTGTGTCTGCAAAGCACAGTAGCTCTTCTGCAGGACTCTGCTTTTTTTTCCTCTTTTTTTTTTCCCCCTTCTTTCTCCTCAGAAAAGCCATTTTTGTAGTTCAGTCTGCTGTGGAAGTTGTTCTGCAGCAGGCACAGTGATCTGCCAGTGTTGGTAAGCTGTTAACAGTGGGAGATTCATTCTCTGGGTGTGATGGATGCTATAGCCACCAGGAGGTAACTTGAATTGACTTTCTGTAGTCTTCTCACTTTACATTGTATTGTGGTAAAAATTCCCCCAAGGTCAGTCCTTGCCTGGCTTGTGTGTGTGCAGAAATTCTTTCTGCCATGGAATGCTGTCCTGATAATGTCCTGTAGACTTCCCAGTGTGTGTGCCTGCAGAGCTCTGAGCATCACCACGCGTTGAAGGCAGCAGCAGATCGAGGCACTGAGGTAAAATGACTTGCTTCTGCTCCAGGGAGCAAAACATGGTTTTCCTATAGCATCCCTGCTCCATGTTCAGTCACTTTGTGTGGTAGTCAGAAATAAATCCATTTTCATACATCTTTTTCTTCAGAACTGCAGTGCCTAAGCAATCTAGCAGGCGATCTGAGCTTTTGTTGTGATGGTGCTTGAGAGGAGAAAACATGGAGCTTCTGGCTGCAAAGCAACTTAGCAGGAAAGGTCCTCATGAATCAGTAATGAAACACAGTGAGTCCCATTCCAAGTATCAGATCTTTTAGGTCTGTGAGAAGAAAATAATGCCCTGGGGTTTTTTGTTTGTTTTAATAAATGAATAAAGGGGTTTTATGGGTGTCTTGTGAACTCTGGGCTCAAAGTCAGAAGGTCAGACTAACACATCCTCATAACCAGAAGTAAATGACACCTGGGACTGGTTCATGGATGATAGCGTTGTGTTTCACGGAGGCCAGATAGTTCTCTAGGGCAAGATTCAGTGCATGAAGCAACTCTTAATCTCTATGGAAAGGTCATGGATGCAATGTACTCCGTGTGAGGACTTAATAGGCAAAAAGACTAAGTCATTAGCTCTGAGAATCCACTTTCCCCTCCCCAAGTCCAGTGTGGAAAAATCCGAAGAGATATTCATGAGATACATGTAGGATGAAAAGTGAAAAGCTTTAAATGGAGATGACTGCTGCAATTAAGTTATTCAGAATGTTTTCTGTCACTAATGAATTCAAATGTTTGCTTCATTTAAAAAAATAAAATTGGTACATATGAATTTAATTAGTGATAACATGGGATCAGATTCACTTTTTGTCCTTGCTGTTTTCATGTCACCATAAAGGACACTTTTATGTTGTACTTGCTTCTTTACGTTTGCATTATGACACTAGGTCTTTATTTACATCCCACTTCAGAGCCCCCAGGATATTTAACCTTCTGTTTGAGTTAACAGTATTGATACTTCCTATTTCTGACACTTTTCCTCCCTCCTTTGTCTCATTTCAGAGATACACCAACTGGCAACAAATACACTTATTACTGTAGTGTGCTGTTCTAGTCTCACTTCTGAATGGTGATAAATGTCCCCTGTATTAAAGGGCTTTCTTTGAAAGCATAGCTGGTGGAAATTTATGGGGTAACTCAATTAGGCATGACATATTTCCCATTCCTAGATGAGCAAATGAAGTTCCAAGTTCCTGTAGCTGATTTATTTGAAAACTTCTGGGGAAGGTAGAAAGGAAAAATAGTTTTCTCTCACTGTTTTTCAAAACTTGAGGTAACATTACACCTCTGGGTGATGCAGGAGGTAACGAGATGGGACACTGTATGAACCTTTCCCTCTATCCTCTTTGTGTATGCCTTGTTCTGCCAGGATTTAGGTGGCTGGGGAAGTTCCCTTTCCAATTCACAAGTGTTATTTTCAGTGGCAGCGCTGAGAATGATACTGAAATCTCCTAAACAAAAGAACGAATGAATCTCACCATGTTCTTGAACAACGGCAGAAATGGTAAGAGTGGTGAGATGGTTTCAAGTGAGTTTTCTACAGAGGAGCCAAAGAGCCTGGAAGGAGATTGTTAGGGTAGCTAAATGGCAAACCCTGAGATGATAATTGCTGCTTCTATTTAAAAAAAAAAAAGATATTTTTTCCCCTTGTGGCAAGGTTTCTAGTGGCCAAAATTGATGGTTCTGTAGGGACAGCAGAGGAAGTGTTTCTGGGAGCACAAAAGTCTGCTCCCCTTGTGGTGTTGGTAGCATGTCCTTGGCTGATACCTTTGAATTGAAACCTCTGTTCAGGAGGGTGCAGCATCCCAGGGCAGAGCTGGACATGAGTGATCATAAACTTGATGAGGGAGCAACAACTGACCACCCATCACGTGTGCACACAGCTCTGGAGGGATCTGCTCTGCAGTGTTCTCTCTGGAGATGGCTGTAAGAGACAAATGCTTACATTTTGTTTCTACATACCAATGCTCGGTGTGTTTCCTGTCCCTTTTATCTCTCCCCTGCTTCTACAGGGGGATTTTTTTCTTGCGGGGGGGGGGGCAGCAGAGCAAAGGCACAGTGCCCTTGCCTTACACACAGTGTAGGCTTACACAGTGTAAGCTGCAGGGCGCTAGCTGAGCCTCTGCCATGTGACGTGCAGTTTTAGGGATTGAGAAACAACCTAGAAGCTCGTTGTGAAAGCTTTAGCTTTCCAGCAGCATCAGGCCAGCAGAGTGAGGCTTGGTTACTGTGTTCCTGTAGAGTGCTGGGCAGGACCTTCAGAGGGCTGCGAGGGAGGTAGGCTGTACCTCCAGGCAGTGTCAGAGGGAAACAAGTTTTCAGCCTTACTGGCTCTGCACAGAAAGAACTGTCCAAGGGCAGTAAGCCAAAGATGTGGAAAGTCTGGTGCTCTGGTATCATCTTTCCTAGAAATTGCTGCAGAGTTCTCTCCTGGAGATAGCACAGATATTTAAACAAACATTGTAGAGGGAATGTTCTTTTCTTGGTGTACTGCTATAGTCAAGGGAGCAAGGGTTCTCCAGCACATAGAGCCCAGGAATCTTATTAGGCATTGCCTAATTATCACTCCTTTTTCTTGTGCAGGAATAACTTAAAACCTGCTCTCCCAGCATCTGTGCTAGTCTCATGTGACTCTTCTGCATACTGACTGGGCAGTTGCATAAGGAGGTGCTAAGGTTGTCAGGGGACACGTCAGGGTTCTGGGACTTGTTGAACTGTTCTTGGACTGATCATGTCTTTCAATGAACCTATTCATACATGTGGTTGAACTGCTGTGTTTGGAGCAGGGGGAGGAGGGAGAAAGGGAGGCTTTTGGAGGGGACTCTGTTTGCAAGTTTAGACCAAACTCAGCAGCAGCGGACATCTAAACTCTCCTGCATGTAAGTTGATGCCTCTGGTTCAGGACAGCATCAGATGGAATGGGATGGTCTTATTCTGCAAGCCTTGGAACAGCTGGCAGTGGATCTGGAACAGTGCTATGAGAAAGTGGTCTTTTAAGGAGTGTTGTAAGCAGCTTCCTTCTATCTCTCTGTGGGGGCAGGGAAACAAGGCAGGCCATGCAGTCAGCAGCCTGGCAGACTGAGGTACTGTGCCAAAGGTGGCTACAGGTCTAAGACTGATGATGTTAGGACTGTTTTTTTTGGAGACCATATGATTTGATCTAGCATGTGCCTTACCAGCCTGGACACAAGTGCTAGTACCTGTGGTAATCATGACTTTGATGGAAAAGAGCATCCCAAATTTCTTGGGACTTGTCAGGGATGTTTCTGTCTTCCTGACTTGTGCCAGTGTCTTGCTGGTGTTCGGGCCTTGGTGGGGCAGTAGAGCTGGTGTTTGTAGCTTCTGCTGGATATGCCAGAAGAAATATCTGGGTGCAAAGATGTAGCATTGAGCTGTTGAAAAAGCGTGGACTGTATTCCTTCTGAATGACAGCAAAGGTGGGTTTTTGTCTCAGGCTTCAAGGAGTCTCACTTCCCTGCTGCTTCTGGGTCTTGAATCCTTGAGTGAGCTTGGAATCCTGCAGCCAGCCAGCGCCTTCTGTGGGCATTGCTGGGGTGTGATTTTAGGAATGAGCAGAGGATGATGTTTGTGTTGCTCTGCACAGTAAATGCAGAAATCTGCCATAGAAAAAGAGCTTTAGTTGTGTTGGGTGAAGCTGTTTACTCCTGAGTATTTTTAAGTGAGATCTACAGGCTGTATGTAGACTGTTCTTTGCTGTTGTATATTCAGGTTAGGTGTTAGTAATTATACCAAGGATCACTGCCAGCATCATGAATATCTGACTACGGGTAGATTTATCATCAGACTGATTGTAGTATGTCTTAAGGGAGCTGAGGGTCTTAGCAGGGTCCCTGGTCATGCTAACAAGTATTGGTTTAATGTGTGCAGAGCTCTTGCCAAGGGGCTCTGTGCACACAAAGAGGGAAGTGAGGCTGAGGGATTTTCTGATGTAGAAGGAAGAGTAGAAGAGAGAAGACTGAAGTCGATGTACCCTGCATTATTTTGACACTTGTTTTTTCTGATACAGCTGGCCTGGTAGCAATTTGTCTTTGAGTGGTGGCACAGAGCAGAAGACTGAAGACTTCCAAATGCACGGGGTGAAATCAGTGTTGCAGCAGTACCTACAGCTCCCAGTCACAGATCAAAGCTCAGTTGTACTAAGAATAGTGGCTCTTACGCCCTGGTTCATGATACCTGTCTTGTAGTCTAATTCTTTAAAGTAGCAAACTTTTATTGAAACAGCAGCCTGTGAAAATCCAGATGTCAGGGAAAATGGTTGTGTCCTAGTAAATGCAATAAGTTGTGCTGGGGAAGTTATGGAGAAAGTGCAGGCCAGGATAGAAGTAAAGAGGACATGAGGCTTTTCTGCTGAGAAAGATCTTACAAGTGTCTCAAAGTGCTTGGCAGAGCCCCTCGCTATGGAGAAATGATGTGGATTCCCTGGCCTGTCTTGCCTTGTAGTTTTCTCTGTCAGTCTGCTTTCCTCTCTGGTGCCAGTATGTCTCAGCTTTTCTCTGCTCCAGCCCAGATATGCACCTGTAAGGCTGTTGTGTTCTCCAAGATGTTTTGCACAGACTTTTTCTTCCCCCCTCCCCTTTTTTTTTTTTTTGAAGCCTCAGCAACCTTAGAATGGTTTAGCTTCTCAGTCTGCAATAACTCTGCTCTTCCAAATACTGTCCCTCCCCTGAGGCTCTCTGTCCTCTTTATGTCCCTGTGTGTTTTGTTTCCCTTGCTGCCTTGTTCTTGTTGCTGTGCTTTTTCTTTTTTTAACTTCTGTATGGATGTGTGCAAGCCCTATTAAGCACTTCTGTACAAGCTGGGGAGCTGAGGTTGGGATTTGAAGCAACCTGATGGCAGAACAGGAGATTCCTTTGGGTCACTGATGTTCAGAAGGTGATAGTGTGGAGATGATGCTCCAGAGTGGCCGGGGTGGTAGCACTTGGATGGATGTAGGAGGTGAGGTGCAATTGCTTAGTGCTTCTTTAGGTGCACAACATGGTGCTCTGTGGAGAGCTGCTGGTTGCTTTTATGGACTTACCCAGTAGTCACTGTTTAAAGAAAATGAGCTTGGAAGCCACATTTTGAATTTGTCCAGTGCAGTGTGGGACAGCATAATTTATGTGCAAGGAGACACATCTGAATTCCTATCAAACTGCTACCAGGGGGATGGCCACTGCTTTTTTTTCCCCATTATATAATTTGTGGGAAGGGAAAACAAGACCTCTGGGCTCTTAACACAGTCAGGGACACCTCTGGCTGCTTTCATGATGATGATGGTTTTTGGAAGGAGAGAGGAGATGTTTTGCCCTGAACATGAATTGTGTCGAAAAGATATTCCCTCCCCCAAATTGGAGAAAACAAGAATTTCCAGCCTTTAATAAAGAGGCATTTATGTGCTGAATAGGATCTTATTCCTCCAATTGGAAAGACTAATGGCCCCAAACAGCGAAATTAAGTTAATTTGGTGTCTGTGTGTGAGGAGGACAGTGCTGAGCACACGTGCAGGTCAGTGCTGGGCAGACTGCCTTGCTCTGCCTCTCCGGGCAGTGCCAGCTGAGTTCCAGCTCAGCTCTCCACCAGACCACACCACTCTCCTTCCAGCAGGGTCCTGCTTATCTGCTCTGCCAGGCTGGCATTCTTATCTGCTCCCCTCGCCGTCCCTTTGTGCTTGCTTGCTCGTGGAGAACGAGGCTTGGGCTCCCCTTCCCCCGTGGCTTTCCCAGCCCTCTCCCGCTGCTCCTGGGCTCTTTGTGTGCGCTCTGCTCCTGGTGCTCGCCACGTGGTGCTCGGTTTGAGAGCCTGTAAGGCCTTGTGCCTGCAAACTTGTGTCCTCTTTGTTCGGCGGCGTGGGGAAGGGGATCCCGTGCCAGGGGTGGATGGGGCGGAACTGGTTCGCTTTTCCCTGAAGCCTCTGAGCATAAATCCACCTCCTTTTTCTGCAGGCTGCCCCAAGTGCTAGGGGCCTCTTGTTCTGTGTTCACCTTCGAGCTCGTGTCCTGATTGATTTCTTTGTGAATGTGCTGTGGTATGCAAATGCTGGCACTGCAGAAGGAGCATTTGTAATCCTACAGCGGAGGCAGCTCAGGAAATCCAGCGTCTTTGCAAGGCTCTGCCCCTGTTTTGTTCCTCCGGGCTGCAAGTGTACTTGCTGCTTATTGCCTAGAGCCTGTCTCTCCAGGGCTTGGTTTGCTGCTAGTTGGCACCTTTTAGGATCATTTATGTTCAGTGTGAAGAGGGATATGGGCAGAGCAGCGGTGCAGAGTGAGTGTGAGCAGTGCTTGGTGTGGAGTAATGAAGAATCGTTTGGCCTCTCATAGTTATCATACTGTGCTCTGAAATAATTAATGTAGATGCAGGACAAACTAGTTCTTGAGATTCTTTGAAGTCGGGAGGAGGAGAGAAACCAGATAGCTTGTTTTGGATAGTCTTTTAGTAAAAGTTAAGTGTTAAAAGCAAAATGTTAAGATTCGCCTTGATTGTTAGCTACATTTTAAATATAGTCCTTACTGTGCCTCAGAGTTTGGCAGAAATGGGGGAAAAAACAAACTAACTTGTGAAATCTGTCGGAAAATTGTGATCCAGGAGCTGCCTGCATTTCGAGGGCATGTTAAATCTGACTTTGTGTTTTTGGGTATGAATATTATCCTTGCAGCACCATGTTGAGCTGGGCCCTGTGCAGACAGAAGGAGAGGGACTGTCTGTACCTTAGGGAGCTTGTGAGCTAATGAATGCACCAGTCATCTCCAGGGAGAGCTGGAAGCAGGCTGAGTTTTCAAGGTCTGGTTTGATATATTGTAAATGTGTTATTTATGGGTTCCCATTTGATTTCAGTGTTTCTGAGAGTGGGATGATGAAGAAGGATGACCCACAGTTAGGGCTCTAACATGGGGTCGAGGAAACCACACTCAGCCCCTGTGAGCTTGGCACCGAGTGCTTTGCATGTGTGTGTGTTGATAGGAGCTCTCATCTGCTGGTAGGGGTGCTGTGAGGATAAGGACCTGGAAGGCTCTGTGGATGGGGGTGAGAGGAGGATATGCAACTGTCGCAGACGTTGAGAAGTCGGATTTGTGTGGGTTCAACTGGGCATGCTCGCAGCCTGTTGATTGCAGTTGCACACCACATCGGTGCATGACTCAGTGCTGGGTGGGATTTGATATATAAGCTTCTTGTATGCTCGTGTTGGCCTGGGGACAGGTGTCTGCTTCTGGAGATGTGGCAGCAGAGGAAGCTGTGCCCCCTTTTCAGAGCTTGCTGTCTTCTGCTGCTCTGCCTGCCAGGCCACTTGCATAAGCTCTGTAAAACCAGCTTCGGGTGGAAGTGGCTGGGTTAGTTTAGGTGACTTCAGCACAGAGGGAAAGGCCTTTTCTGGGCATGCAGCAGGGCCTGATTCTGCTGCTCTTGGAGGACACTACCTCCAGCAGGGAGGTGCCGTGGTACCTTCCTTGGATTCCTGGATTCAAGGCACCCAGCTGGCTTTCGAAGAAGTGTCTTCCACTGTTACACTATGAGCTTTTCTGCTCATGGCGTTTGAAAGTGTTATTTGACCCAGGTTTTAAATAATAACAATAATA